>NW_027596682.1:0-183202 GCF_964194155.1 Cetorhinus maximus
TACCTAGTTTGGCCTACATGTGACTCTAGACACACAACAATGTGGTTGACTCTTAACAGCCCTCTAAAATGGCCTAGCAAGTCACGCAGTTTTAGGGCAATTCCGGATGAACGACAATGCTGGCCTTGCTAGCGATGCCCACATCCAGTGAAAGGATAAATAAAAGTTCAAATCACGGGTAAACATAATTGTAAAAATGAACTTCAGAATGTTGCATTTTGTGTTTTGTTGCAGCTTTGGAAAGACCCCTCTGACCCACACTTAAGGGTGAATTATTGCAGTGTGAGAGCGCCCTCTGCTGAGAAATAATTGGTGTAGGAATTTGCCCAGTGTCCGCTCTGTTTCTGCACCCTTGTCGGGACTCCTGGCACAGGAATGCACGGCGGTGTCGGAGACCAGGGCTTTTCTGATCATTTACTCGGTGATTTCGTAGTTTTACTAAATCTGAACGAAAATCGATGAGTAAATTTGGGTTTCCAGTTTGTTCTTCCTCCATAGAGATTAAACACGTACTGTAGAGGGTGCCAGGGGTGTTTACTTTACCAGAACACGTGACCGTGAGAACACCTTGATTTGAAGGTATAGGTTAGGCTGATGTTACGTTCCTCTTCAACCGTGATTTCAGCTGTCGACTGTTCCATAGTGTCTTATTGGCTCCCTTAAGACATAAATATTAATAAGAATCATGATCTCATGATCAGCAACAACATCATCAGCATACCAATAATTGCATCTGGGTTAAAGCAGTCATGGGGATCATGGAATTTCACTAGGAAGGAAATACTTATTGAGAAGTGATAGAATGTTGAGGGGTGGAGTGAGATGGTTCCGCAGGATGGTCCTTCTTTCTACAATGCTGCGGTCCGGGAAATCCTGTGTCAGAGCAGAAATGCCGAGCTCCGCCCACTGTACTGCTGGTCCAAACAATGCAAAACAGAGAACAGCGTAGCCATCTTTCCAATAACACAGGGCAGACAAAGCCGGTCAGAGCGACGGCAGCAAACGGGCGCTGTGAGCGGGGCCACAGCAGGAAGTGCCGTCACACATCGAATCGAATTGTAGGGAGCTGACGTCAATAATAATGTCCCCTCCGAAAATGATATAACCCTGTCTCACTATAAAAGCCGCGGCACTTTCGTATTCATTCATGTTGGGGAGAGCAGGGTGAACACATGTGTGTCAGGATTAGTAACTTATTCAATAGTAAACGAAATCTTCATTAGCAACCTCGGATAATGCTGGGGTTAAATCTACGGACAGTTGGGGTAAAGTCGTCCTGAGTTAATGTACAAAGAAGTATCAATGGTCTGGAGAAAATGGCAGAAGGAATGTCTGAATTTTTGAGTAACGGGTGGAGACAGCGGGTGAAAAAAAAACAATCGGCAGGGAAAATCATCCAAAGAAAAAAATGGTGAGCTAAGGCACCATAGATATGCGAGTTGGAATCGCACATTAATATGAGCGCTGAAGTGGTCATTATCTGCGCTTGAAGGGGTTGTCTTCTGTTCCAATTTTACGACGGTGCCTGTGGCTCACTCTGTGGAGTCGGGGTTATTAGTCCTACTTACCGGTGTGAGAGCGCCCTCTGCAGGAACACTAACTGGAACTCAGTGTGGGATTTTTGAACGGGACCCGCTGTATCTCTGCAGCAGCGTGGGCTCCATGGCACAGAAATATACCGCGCTGTTAGTGATTAGGGTACTGCAGATCATTAGCTCGGTAATCTTGGCTGTTTTATTTAACGAAGCTGAAAAGCGACCTGTGATGTCGGTGCGTCTGGATCGTTTCCCTTCCAGAATATGAAGCATGCATTGTGGAGGCTGCTTGGGACGCTGACTGTACCAGTGCACATTCAAGTTAGAATCGCTTGTTTCCAAGGTGCAAGTTCGTGTGACATTTCGTCTTCTGCCGTTATTTCAGCAACCGGTTGTTCCATTGTGTCTTGGTGGTTCCATTCTAACATAAAACAATAGCAATAACAACAATCAGCATTAGCTTCATATTAATAAACATAATCGTCATCACCATCAATTTTTTTTTACCGAGCTAGAGCAGTTAAGGGGAGAATGGAGTTTCACTGGGAAGGAAATGCTTCCTGAGAAGTGAGATAATGATGAGGAGCGGAGCGAGACGGTTCCCCATGATCCTTCCTGAGTCTGTAACTCTGCAGTGCGAGAAGTCCTCTGTCGGAGTAGATATACAGATTCCCGTCCCACTGCGCTGCTGATCCAACCAATGACAGAAATAGACCAGCGGCAGCAACCTCTCCAATAACACAATTCGGTCAGAGCTACAGCAGAAAACGGAAGCTGTAGGCGGGGATACCGCAGACTAAATATTGAGTGAAGTGTGCGGTTACTCTCAGCTGCACCCCGAATTGGTGGAGTGGATAGAGCGACGGTTGAATCTGCAGCAATCTCTGACAATCCTGCACCTGCTCACTGTTCAACTGACTGAGGACAAACAAAATGGGAGGGACAGGAAGGGTTTAGAATCTTAGAGGAAGGACTGAGGCCATTCGGCATATCATGTGTCTATGCCTCATTGAAAGAGAGATCAAATTCACATTTCGTCCCCGCATTTTCCGGTGGTGCCAACTCTGAACAAATGGCAGTGTAATAGTTTAATATAATCTTTCCCTATATTATTTGCTCTCAAATTGGTGCGGCTTGGATTTTCGAATTTTCTGCTCATGGAAACAGTTATGCACAATCTATTGCATCAAATTTCTTATTATTTTGGTATTTAAATTAAATGTCTCCTTGAATCAATTGACAGAAGAAGACTAATAACAGTTTCTCTAGCCTGCTCACGTTAAAGGCCGTCACCCCTGGTGCCATTCCAGTCTACTTTCTCCAATATTTTGACATTCATGTAAATAGTAGTTCATTGGTGGCTAAACAGTGATTTATAAAGGATTGTCATTACTTTCTGCCATAAACATTAACAACAAATAAGGACTGAGCCTGATTAGATCCAATTTAAATTTCTGGGAAAACATACATGGCATTGGTGTCTTGATATGTAAATCAATAAACCCGAAACCCACTCGATGGCCTCGGTTCTAAAACAAAAACATAATTACATGGAATAAACTCAGCAGGTCTGGCAGCATCGGTGGAGAAGAAATCAGTTAACGTTTCGAGCCTTCACGGCCCTTCGGCAGAACTGAAGCATAGTTAGGAGAAAGGCGAAATATAAGCTGGTCTAAGGTGGGGGGGGGGCGGGGTGAAGAGAGAAGTTGAGGGTGTGGTGATTGTGGAGATAAGCAAGCCGTGATAGGAGCAGATAATCAAAAGATGTCACAGACAAAAGGATCAAAGAGGTGTTGAAGGTGGTGATATTTGTCCAAGAAAAGTGCTAATTAAGAATAGAAGACAGGACACTCAAAGTACAGCTCTAGTGGGGGTGGGGTGGAAAAGACTAACAAGGTTTAGCACTAATTTTAGCACTAATTAGCACTTTTCTTAGACAAATATCACCACCTTCAACACCTCTTTGATCCTTTTGTCTGTGACATCTTTTGATTATCTGCTCCTATCACGGCTAGCTTATCTCCACAATCACCACACCCTCAACTTCTATCTCCCCCTTCCCCCCTCCCCGCCCCCCCCCCCCCCCCCACCCCACCTTAGACCAGTTTATATTTCGCCTTTCTCCTAACTATGCTTCAGTTCTGCCGAAGGGCCGTGAAGGCTTGAAACGTTAACTGATTTCTTCTCCACCGATGCTGCCAGACCTGCTGAGTTTTTCCAGGTAATTCTGTTTTTGTTTTGGATTTCCAGCATCCGCAGTAGCTTTTAGCCTTTTGGCCTCGGTTCTAAGCCGGATTGAACAGAATCCGCCAGCAGAGGGCGCCAAACCCAAGCATACTGATTAGAAAGTCACGCGTCACCAACGCCAAGCCAATAGGGATGGTATTCTGAGTGAGGTCTCTCAGAGTAAGGGGTCGCCCATTTAAGACAGAGATGAGGAGGAATTTCTTCTCACAGAGGCCAGTCAACCTGTGGAATTCTTTACCGCAGATGGCTGTAGAGGCTGGGTCATTAAGTATACCCAAGGCTGTGATGGACAAATTTTTACTCAGTAAAGGAAGCAAGGGTTTTTGGGAAAAGTTGGAGTTGCGGATTATCAGATCAACCGTGATCTCATTGAATGGCAGAACAGACTCGATAGGCCGAATGGCCGACTTCTGCTCTTGTGGTCTTATGGTCACAATGGGCCTGGCTCCCGGAACTGTGTGTGTGGAACAATAAGCTGAACAGATCCCGGGTTTCCTCGCTCCTTCTCAATCCCTGGCTCATTCCATTCACATTCACTAAGAGAGATTCAGCCAGACATGTTTATGATAACACTGGCCGCGCTGTTGGACAGTAAGTATTGGATTATGTTTATCAAGATAGGTTAGCAGATTGTTGCAAACAGCTTAAACTGGGAATTAATGTAATTAACGACAGTTTGGGAAATGGGAATTTACGCACACTCATGCAGATAGATACACGTTTAGATCGATTCTCTTTAAACTTCTGCTCTTTTCTTCATCTACATTCAAAGGCGGACTATGCGGATCCAGTAACTCAGTCACCAGTGACATTAACTGTGTCAGAAGGGCTGGGTGGGTGGGGGGGGGGGGGGGGGGAGGGGGGGGGGGGGAGGTTCGGTTCAGTTAGATTGTGAATATATAGTCCAGGATACATACAGTATACAATGGTATCGGCAGAAATCGACACAGCCACTCAGCTGGATCATTAGCAAAGTGGTAGATCTGAAAAAAAGATTAAATCTCAGGACGATAACTGGGGCTGCTGACAATTCTAAACAGTCCTGTTTCCTCAATATAAGCGGCCTGAGTGTGGAGGACGGAGAGGTCTCTTACAGTGCTGTGAGGTCCAGCGTCAGATAAAAGCCGAAAGCCCGCACAGAAACCTCAGTGAGTACTTACTGCTCAGTTAAATGTTTTTGATGCCTATCTGCGGCTTTATTTTGTTCCGGGGCTCAGGGTGAACAAAAACTGACAGGTTTATTATGAAACATTTGTATTGCTGCCTTCGGCCTTGTCCAAATCAGCAGGGACCCTGTCTGGTAAACCTTGAGGCTTGGTTTCATGGCCCGATTTAACACGCTTCAGTAAAGATCTCGGAGCTTGCCCGGATTATTGATGTACGAACAGAGTTGTAGAAAGCTCAAAGATATGGAATAACTATAGCTGATCATTACGGCCGGTTCTTCCACACATTTAACTCAGAGGGATCCAGGGACACTTGGTCAGCAACATTGGTTACTGTAACAAAGCAAAGAATGTGTCAAAATCTGGAATTGAATTTAACACATGAAATAGACAATGATCGTTGAAATACTGAATCACCAAGCAGCATGACCATTATCAGAAAGGACCATAGGGGGCACATTGTGTCTGGTATAGACTTCGACAGAAGGTAACTGATTTTAAACGGATGTTGAGGTGAGAGGGTGAGGTGATTGTGACTGCCTCGGACATCAGTGCAGCATTTGACTGAGTGTGGCATCAAGGAGCACTAGCAAAACTGGCGTCAATAGGAATCAGGGAGAAAAATCTCCGCTGGCTGGAGTCATCCCGAGCAGAAATGAAGATGGCTGTGGTAGTTGGAGGTCAATCACCACAGCTCCAGAACATCACTGCAGGAGATCCTCACGGTAGAGTCCTCGGCCCAACCATCTTCAGCTGCTTCATCAATGTCCTTCCTTCCATCATAAGGTCAGGAGAGGGGATGTTCGCTGATGATCGCACAATGTTCAGCATCATTCGTGACTCCTCAGATACTGAAGCAGCCCATGTGTAAATGCAGGAAGACCTGGACAATATCCAGGTTTGGACTGACAAGTGGCAAGTAACATTCGCGCCACACAAGTGCCAGGCAATCACCATCTCGAGCAAGAGAGAATCCAACCATTGCCCCTTGATGTTCAATGGAATTACAATCACTGAATCCCCCACTGTCAACATCCTGGGGCCTACCATTGACCAGAAACTGAATTGGTTTAGCCATATAAACATAATGGCTAAAAGAACAGGTCAGGGGCTAGGAATCCTGCGGCAAGTAACTCACCTCCTGACTCTCCAAAGCCTGTCCACAAGACACAAGTCAGGAGTGTGATGCAAAGCTCACCCCGTGCCTGAGGTGTGCAGCTCCCACAACACTCAAGAAGCTTGACCCCACCCAGGACAAAGCAGCCCATTTTATTGGCACACCATCCACAAACGTTCATCCCCTCCACCACCGAATAACAATTGCAACTGTGTGTACCATCTACAAGACGCACTGCAGGAAGTCACCATGGCTCCTTAGGCAGCGCTTTCCAAACCCACGACCACTACCAGCTGGAAGGACAAGGGCAGTAGATACATGGGAACGCCACCACCTGGAAGTCCCCCTCAAAGGCACTCACCATCCTAACTTGGAAATTTATCACCGTTCCTTCACTGTCGCTGGGTCAAAGCCCTGGAACTCCTTCCCTAACAGCACTGTGGGTCTACCTACACCACGGGCTGCAACGGTTCAAGAAGGCAGCACGCCACCACCTTCTCAAGAGCAATTAGGGATGGACAATAAATTTTGGCCTAGCCAACATCCTGCAAAATGAACAAAAATTACAATTTAGCGTCATACAAGAGAATATAATAAAGCAAAGTACAATCTAACAGAAGATAACGGGTCTGAATTGTGAAATATTGTGTCAGAAATATTGATCACACTCACACGTAGGAAAGAGTAAAATATCCAGGTAGGTAGTCACCAAAGTGAAGCTCAGATTCATGTGTCGGATGCTATCGACTTGAATAAAATAACTGTCGGAAGATGCAAGCCAAGAGAGTCACCTGCTGAAGGCATCGCTGTTGTGCATCAAACTGAGCCCAACACCAGTTACACTGTGTCCGCCAGACACGGGGCTCTGGGACTTCTGATCACAAAGTGAAGCTGCGAGGGTCTTCAGCATTGATGGGGTGTGGGGGAGAGGAGTGCTCATACGTCAGAGCATCCGTCCGTGTGACAAGGGTGTCCTTGACATCGCCTTGTAACCTTTGTGACGTCACCCTGCAGTCTGTGTGACGCCAGTCGGTCTGGATGGAGGATCAGAAACATCTTTCCCAGAGCTGATCTGAATATCGAGCCCTGTGTTTAAGGGAATTAACAGCTGATCAGAAATAGGAAAGATGGTTTAGCACGCAGATTCATTTGGTGATTTATCTGTTGGTCGGAGTGGAATCTGCACTTTGTTTTCTTGGCCGCTCTTGGAAACAGTTGGGTGACAGATTGATCCGAGGTGAATGTGGTTTCCTTTTGTTCTGTGTTTGAGCGGCTGACAGCGCTGCTGAACATTGTGATTGCACCGGGATTCTGTACAAACCCCATCAAACAGAACCTGTCAGGCACAGCACAAAGTACGGGGATGAGACTGCTTTTCACCATAAGCTCCCTCTGTGAGTCCTGCTTCTGATCAGCTCTTCAGAGTCCACTTTCTCCGGTCAAAGAGAGGTCTAGCCGCCTCAACGGTGCTGTTGCTATTTTTTTTTGTCTCTCCGATTGCCTGAAAACATGAGTAAGACTTTCCCTGCAAATACCAGCCAGTACCAGAATAAAACACAGTTCTCCCCAAGAAATGTCATACATGATACTTAAAGCAGCCACTTCTCTTCGGTCTAATCATTTGAGGACAGTAGTTGAGTGACAAAATCTCCAGGGATCAGATATGAAATACTTGAGCAAACAGGAAATTACCTGATTGGAGGTTGTTTAGAATTCGGATTGAAACCTTGATTCGGAAAAGAGACGAAATGTGTTTGTTCCCTAATTACCTGTCCGAAATGCCTCACTCCTCGCCATCCCCAACCATCCACCTCCCCCCGTCCTCATTTCTACCAAGATGCTGGGTGGCTGCATTGTTGCAGTCCGTTTTGTAATTGGAAAGTGTGATTAGGAGAAACTCGTTTTAATTTGCATCATCAAGTATCTTCTGATGAGTCTCAGGATCCTCTAACCTCACTTCTTTGTGTCCCCAATGATGCTTGAAGACCTGTAGGTAGGAGCCGGCTGTCAGCGAATGGAAACAACGCGAGCTGTGCTACGGCCAGTGTCCTTATAAGGGGGATGGTTACGTAGTTAGGGGCAGGGATGGGACTGGATCCTCTGGTCTCGTTGTTACAAGGCAGAAACACTGGTTTGTTACTGGTGCCAGAAAACTTTTAACAGACACTCGAAACCTGTGCTCGGGTCTTGTTTTAAAGAGTGCAAACACAAACTGGTGAAATGTCTTCATATCTTCACTGTTACTGAACCAGAAAAATACTCTGATCAAATGGACACTATGTACAGGCTTTGACTAGAAGGAGAGAGTCGAGAAAGGGAAAAGGCTTCATAAAAGTTCAGAAAGGCAAGGAAAGATCATCAAAAGACTAAATGTGAGTTAGTGCAATACAAATTTATTTGTGGAATTCATTTTTAGTATATTTGCAAGTTAAAATCAACTAATGTAATCCCTCAGTTGCTGCTCACCCGCTCTTCTTCGGCGTTGTCTTTGCTTTGATATTTTATTAAAGGCTCTGTGGCTCTCACAGGCTGAGTTATTGCTTCTGTTTGTCGGTGTGAGGGCGCCCTCTTCTAAGCACCAACCGGAACGCCCAGTGGGGTTTTTGTACGACATCCACTGTATCTCTGCAGCACTGTGGGCTTCATAGCACAGAAATACACGGCGCTGTCGGAGAGAAGAGCCCCGGCGATATTTAAGGGAACCGTTTTGTTTCCTTTGTGCAAAGCAGCAGAGAACCTGCCTGGGAATTCTGGAGACCTATCTGCACCACCCGAGCTATGTATCCTCATTAAATATCTCGGACCTTCTCCGGGGTATTGGATGTACCAGAACAGAGTTGGGGCAGCTGTAGAGTAATTACAATCCAGTTTTATGCTCTGTCCTTCCAGAACCGTTAATTCAGGGGGATCCTGGGATACTGAATCTTTACCATTTGTTCCTGCAACAAAACACAGAATGTATCAAATATCTGGGAGTGAAGATAACACACGTAACAGACAATGACCATTTAAACATTGACTCACCGGACAGCAAGACCATTATTAGTAGTAAGGAACATCGGGAGCACATGGTGACAGGATTAGAGTTCGGAAGAAATAAATAAGATTTGAGATATGTTGACACTTCTGTTTTGATATTAAAGAGGAAATTCAGATCAGGGGCAGGCTTCACTTACTGAGAAACTGAGGGGCGTCAGGATTGGTTGGTTTCCCAGCGACAGGATTGGTTGGTCTCTCAAAACAGATGACAGTTGGGTACCAATCAGTGTTAGATCTGGACCAATTATTGCTGCTGACTTCCTCTTCCAACCTGCCTTTCTCGGTTTCCCTGAATCTCTCTTGGTCTCAGGATCTCTCTGTCTCGCTTTGACTTTCGGACTCTATGGCTCTATCTCCCCTTTCACTGGTTCTGACCCTCCCTCACACACGCTTTCTCTGCCTCTTTCTCTTTCTCCCGATTTCCCTAAGTTCAGAGTGCAGAAAATCCGATTTATCTCAGTCTCCCATTTCAATTAGCTCAGAAAAGTGCTCAATTAATAGGAGCAGCGGCAAAACATACATTATTTAACCGCAGCTCAGAGGCGGCATTAAAATGGAAACAGTTATATTCAAATCCCAAACGTTGCAGGCGTCCTATTTACATCCTTTGTCTGTGTTGATATTTAAGGCTCGGCGTCCCATAGGGATCTCGGTTGTTTCATTTCGTTAAAGCAAGCTTCTTTTAAGCATTAATGGCCGAAATATTAAAAATAACAAGGGGGCCGCCCCGATTTAAAGTAAAGTTTGAATAAACCCGCGTGTAAAAGTTCACCTGCACTAAAATACATTATAATAATAATAAGAAGAACTCGACAAATGCGACATAATCGTGCAACAGTATCTTGCTCCAGTAATTGGAGCTCCCTGATCGCCTCTGTGCGCTTACTGCAGCGGGTACGGGTACGATAACATAGTGGTTATGAGGCTGCTTTAGTAATCCAGGAGGCCAAGTGCCTATTGGAAATCATCCTTTCCATATCGCGTCCTATGTTATGTTATTTTTCTTTCCCTTCCTTGAATTCCTGCATCCCTTTCGAGCATTGTTCTCCTCACTATGTCCCTTTGTTTCCCTCACTGTCTAGGCCGGTTTCTCTTTGTTTGTCTCTCTTCGTTGCTCAGTCTATATTGTCTCTATATTTCTGCATCTGTTCCCTTCAATGTGTCTTCATCTGTTTCCCTCCCTGTCTCCGCCCCTCCCTCATTTCTCTTACTGTCTCTCCCACTGTTTATCTCCCTGATTTCTATCATTCCCTTCCCTCCTGTTTATCTCCCTGTATCTCCATCTGTTTTACCCTCTCTGTCTCTATTTCTGTCACAGTCTCTGCCTCTGATTTACTCGCTGTCTTTTTAATTTTTTCTCTTCATTTATCAGTTTCAATGTCTTCATACTGCTGCATCTCTTCCCTTCACTGTATCTTCATCTTTTTTTATTCATTCATGGGATGTGAGTGTCCCTAGCTTGGCCAGCATTTATTGCTCAACCCTAATTGCCCTCGTTCAAAGGACATTTAAGGGTCAACCACATTGCTGCGGACCTGGAGTTACATGTAGGCCAGGCCAGGTAAGGACAACAGATTTACTTCCCTAAAGGAACATAGTGAACCAGGTGGGTTTTTATGACAATCGGAAATGGTTTCATTTCATAGTCATCATTAGGCGTTCAATTCAAAATTTTTTGAATTGAATTCAAATTCTACCATCTGCCATGGCGAGATTCAAACCCGCATCCCCAGACCGTGACCGGGGGAAAACCCTGGGCCTCTGGATTACTCGTCCAGCGACAATGTCACTAAGCCATTGCCTTCCGCTAAATCTCTCCCTACTTCTCTCTCTCATTTCTCTTAATGCCTCTCCCTTTATTACCTCTCTCTGTTTACCTCCATCTCTCTCCTTCATTTCGAACGTTGCTTTTCCTCCCGTTTTTCTCTCTATATCTCCATCTGCGTTCATCTCTCTGCCTCTCACTCAGCCTTTCTCCCTTTTTATCCATCTGTGTTTCTGCCATTGTTTCTCTCTCATTTTCTTTCTCTCTGTCTCTCAATGTGATTCTTCCTCTGCCTGTCACTTAGCGGGCAGGTTTGAAGAACAAGTATTTGTCCGCCCAGGCGGCGCTCTATTTCTTCGTAATTATTTGAATAATTGAAAATATCCAAGTGTTGCTTTTACATTCCATTCCCTGGGGAGTCTTCAGGATTAGAAGCCTGTTGCTGTTGTAGAAGAGGAGATTAGTCAATAGGACGCAACAACAACACAAGCCATGTACATTGCTCGCCACAACAACCGGCCTCAAAAACTCTCCATTTTATATCAAGGCCTTCGTTTTCAAAACCAAATGCGGTCTCGACTCATTTTCTGGGCTCGAATTACATTCAGCAGATATCGCAGCATCAAACAAATTGATGTGCTCAGTCCCCATCAGACACAATAGATGTCCATCCTTGTATAAAAGTAAAATACTGTGGATGCTGGAGATCTGAATTAAAAAACAGAAAATACTGGAAAGTCACGGCAGACCTGGCAGCATCTGTGGAGAGAGAAACAGTGTTAACGTTTCGAGTTCAATGTGACTCTTCTTTGGAACTCCGAGTTGGCCCACCAGCACTTCCTGGGGTTTGGGAGACAGTTGTGTCTTTTAGTGAAAAGAGAAAATGAGAAAACTGGCTCCAAAGGGCATGTCAGTGGAAAAAATACATCAGCGTCGGTTTGCTCCCTTGCCCTCGTTGACGATATGAAAGGTATTTACCATAAAAATATCTTTGATTGTAAATCCGAGTGACCCCAAATTAAACCAATTCTCCAATAATATTCCTCATCCAGCGAGTGCAGAAACCAGGAAAACTCAATGAATGGAATTACAGCTTCTGGTTTTGATTTTAGGTGAGGACTTTGTGGAGAATCGTGTTCGCCATTAGAATATGTTTCTTCTTTTGTATCAGCCACTATCGGTGGACAGGCTGTGATCCACCAGTCACAGCGGATCTTTACACAAGAGGGACAATCGATTGAAATGCAGTAAAATGTAATCACCAGAGGCTCTGAGAGTATTCACTGGTACAGAATACAACAGAACCGTGGCCCGAAATTTATCATATCAGCTGTTAGCACATTCTTCAGCCAATAATTTACCCAACAAGAAGTTATAACATTCCCGGTAGGAACAGCACCGTGGGATCAAAAGCTAGGGTGTGTTGGTCTTGGGTGTATTACTGCGCAGTGAGGCACTGAGAGATAAAACAACTATTCCGAGCTGACCACCTCCACAGCGGCCTCTGCTCTCCTCAATGTGCTGACTCCTTTGTGCACTACAGGTGCACAGACGTTATCCATTCTACAGGGATAGGGTTAATAGGGCCGGCTGGAGCTTGTTACAATTTCACTGCTATCGTTTTCTATTCATGTTGCTAACCATCAGCTCTTGATTGTTGGGTTGGAAATGTTAAACCAAATTAAATTCATCACCGACATGTTGAGGCAGGTCTGAACTGGTAACAATGTTCTGGTTCAGTTGCAGGTGGAGATCAATGAACTAGTACAGCAGAGGAGAAGTCCATCAAGACACTGTCGATCAGGCCAATTAAAGTTCAAACTCTCTCTCTAATCAAATGAAGATCCAATGATTCAAAGGGCAATTAGAGATCAAACTATCTCTCAGATCAATTAGAGAGCAAACTGTCTCTAATGTCAATAAAATTTCAAACTGTCTCTCAGATCAATTAGATATCTAGCTGTCTCTCGGGTCAATGAGAGGTGAAACTGCCTATATTTACTTTTGTGTCCCACTGATCAGCAGAGAGCGGTGTTAATGTCTCATTTCTCTGCAATAAACACTCCTGTCCTGGTTATGGAAATGGCATCAGACACCGCGAACGTCAGACACTGCTGTCTCTCACTGTGCACAAAACCTCACAATGATGGGAACGACTGAATAACTGCCGCAGGTTTCTGAGTCACAGCTGCTGTCTGCTGAGCGGTGTCTATAACAGCGGGTGAGACACTGACATACGAATTCATTCCTGTGCGCGCAAAACCTGACCACAATCTACACAAACACAATTTAAAATCGTTCACATCGAATACTGACTCCGTCTGATTATTACATTCACTGCGTGAGGGAAGAATTAGCTTCTATTTATTTGAGGATTTCTGGGAGCTCGCCACTACCATTGAGAATACAAACACCTGCAGTTGTCTTGGACCTAGTTATATCCGTGTATCGCTGTTTCGCAATGAACACATGGAAAACGTACAAATAATTTTTGGTTTCAAATATCTGTTTTTATCAGACATGTGGATCGGGGGGAGACGATGCTAATAATTTTGATAGCCTGATTAAAGACTTCTAAATAGTAACCGCGCTTTAAACATATTAAAACTAATGATCCATAATATAAACAGGTACAAAGAGATTATTTTCAGGACACGATTAGATGCTGATGAACAATGTTTATTGGAGTATTAATCTATAAAGCCGGGCGCGGTGTATTCTGGACACCGGAACAGATGGTCAGGAACCGACTGAATACAAAAGCCTGATTGTAAACGTCTTCGAACGGCTGCGGAAATGAGTTACAAACCAGGGAATGGACAGTGCACAAAGACTAGATAAGACCACGCGCACTCTCACAAGAGAGTGGTAAATATTCCAGAGATGTCAATGGTTTTCTGTTTTGCACTAATTATTAGTAACGAGAACAAAATGGCATGGTACCCTTTTTCCAAGACGTTCCTAAAACTTAATTTAAAAAAACCAATAAAATCTCCAAATGTGAAAGATGCGAGTTTGAGGCAGTGAAGAAACATCAAGGATATTTTGAAGGATGTAAATCACGACCCAGGACCAAAGGTGATGTTCCTGGATCCTTACAGCTACAAAGGAAAGACTGAACTCTTCATTGCAACTGATGGTTTTCACATCGGGTCGGTATTTTTATAGATCAATTTTGTTCTAAGCGGCATCCAGTGCAAACATTTCAAACTTTATTCATTACCGTAGCTGGCAAGATTCTTAGCAATCTGATTAGTTAACTGCGCTTTATACTGCACTGAATGCAATTATTTAGTTATCACAATCTTCTGAATGTCTTGCAAAAGAAATTTGTAAACAATCGTTCTCCAAGCTGGTTTTTGTTTTGTGATGAAAATATTGGTTGGGTGAAATTCTACTTTACTCCTCCAGATGGCAGCAAAACCCCAGGAATCACCTGCGGCCTCTGTCTGGAAGTGCCGATCCCTGTCAACATTAGACAGGTTACACATAGAATCAGCCAATAACTGACAAGCGAAATTTCCTGGAGATAACTGCATCCATCCTGGCCTTGGACTTGTCTATCAGAAGCTCAGTGGTTCAATTTTTCTTGCGCTTCTGGAACCAAGTTGGAGTAAATTGGTCAGTTCATTTCTCTTTGCCAGACCCGATGATCCACAGGTTAAAAATTTAGATTTCTCTCACCTCAATCGATTCGAATGCCTATTCTGTCAATAACTTCGCAATCAGGTTTGGAATGATCTCGTGAGAAGTTGAAATCCATTCATGACACAAAATCTACATTTTGCCGAGTGATATTTCACGTTTGCGTATGTCTCGATTATCAAGGCAATTATCTCTCTTGGTATTGCACGAGAGCCTGTCTCATACTCGATAATTTCCCTGTTTTATTGCATCAAGTCCTGCCTTTATTTATATTACACAAGACAATATATCGTGAATTACTATGCAATGCCCAGTCTGTGTTAATATTGCAATGGGCTCTGTATTTGCTGCCGCTACACTAGACCGTGCCGCTGTTCATTGTACACGTTTCGCTGCCTTCCGTTAAATTACACTGGGCCCCGTTTCATTGTTACTGCATTGGATAATTTATTTGCTTATGTCACACTATGCATTGATTAATTTATCAATACAATAGGCCATGACTCTGTTCATACTATGAGAGGACATGCTTCAGCTACTGCTGCACCAAACATTATGTTCTTTCCTGTTTAAGTCATGATAGACCCTGTGTCATTTAATTCTCTGACGAGGAGCGGTACGAGACGGCTCCCCATGACAGTTCCTTTGCCAGTCTCTCCTCGATGCAGGAAATTCTCTTTCAGAGCAGAAATGCAGATCCCCGCCCCGCTGCACTGCTGATCTAACCAATGACTGGAACGGACCAGCTGCAGCAATCTCTCCGATTACACAGTCTGGTCAGAGCGAGAGCGGGAAGCGGAAGCAATGGCCGGGGATAGTGCAGACTCAAAACTGGCAGGAGTGTGCGGTGACTCTCAGCTGCTTCCGCAAGTGTTGGAGCGGAAATAGCGACGGTTGTACCTCAGGAAATCTATATTCATCCTGCTCATGCTCACTTTTCAAGGGACTGCGAACAAATAGTGCGGGAGGGGGCTGAAGGCACCAGAAGCATTGAAAGCCATGGAATGGAGTGAGGATTCGGCTTACCGTACCTGAGCCTATTCGAAAGAGTTATGGCAATTCATTTTTGCTCCCTCCCCCACCCCACCACCCCGCCCCCCCACTCCAAGTTTGTAATTCCTTCAAGAAATTTACTAATGAATCTCCTTCCCCCTATAGTTTAGCACCCTATTCTTGATAGTAAAGTATCGCAATGTAACAATTAAAATTTATCTTTCCCCAACCATTTTCTTCTACGAAATCGGGACGATTTCGCTATTGAATCTTCTGCTAATGGAAACGATCACGTGCGGTCGGCTGTGTCAAAACTACATACGTCTGAACACGTCAATTAATTCGGCCTTGCACCCTGCTTGTTATAGGGGTAGAATAGCAGTTTCCCTAGTCTGTTCGCATTAATGCCCAACATCCCTGGCACCAGTTTGATGTGTAGCCTCCACACGTTCTCCTAACTCTTCATATTCTTTCAGATTTGTCCCGCCCGGGATTTGATAGGAGACTGCAGTGAGGGTTCTACGCAGTTAACGTCGCATTCTCACATAAATATTAAGAATTAAAGAAAGACTATGTCCAAGCAGCTCCGGTTTAAATTTCACAGAAATATTGCGTGAAATAAATGTCGTGATATGGATTTCAATTAACCCTGAACACACTGAATTGTCGCTTTCTCAACCGAACTGAAAAGAACCCGCCAGCAGAGGGCGCCAAGCCCAATCATGGTCATGTCAAGATCACGTGATGCGCACCGTCAAAGCCAATAGGAGTGGTAGCCAGAGTGAGGTCACAATGGGCCTGGCCCCCTGCAGTGTGTGGGTGGAACAATGAGCTGAACAGAGCCCGGGTTCCCTCTCTCCTTCTCAATCTCTGACCCATTCTATCACCATTTACTGAGAGAGATTCAGTCAGACATGTTTCTGATAATACTGGCTGCGCTGTTCGACAGTAAGTGCTGAAATAATTTAATCAAGGCGGATTAGCAGATTAATGCAAATGTTCCTAATAACGTTGAATATAATTATCCATCATAAATTGCCATATTATTGACAGCTGTTAGACGGAAGCTTCGACACGCTACACACAGAAACACATAAGGTTAGGCCACCTCTTCTTATCCTTTTAACACTTTGTTCTTCTCCCCTCACAGGTGGACTATGTGAGGACCCAGTAACTCAGGCTCCGGTGGCAATAACGATGTTAGAAGGTAGTTCGGTGCAGTTACACTGTGAATATACAGATCGGAATATGAACTACATGCAATGGTATCGGCAGCAGACGGCACAGCCACCAAGTTGGATTATTACCAATGCCTTAGCACTGAAGAAGAATAAAATCTCAGGACGATATCTGGCGGCTGCTGACCAGTCTAAAAAGAACGGTTACCTCAATATAAGCGAACTGAGTGTGGAGGACGGGGCGGTGTATTACTGTGCAGTGAGGCACAGCGTCAGATCACAGCGAGAACCCCGTACAAAAACCTCAGCGAGCATTTGCAGCTCCGATCAGCTTTCTTTTGTGCCTTGTCGGCGGGAAGTATTTGATCCCGAGTTCACAGCAGGCAAAAGCTGGCAGGTCTGTTTTTCGCACTGTTATATTACTGTCGTTGTCCCTGTCAAATCAACAGACGGGCAGCTTGGAAAATCTTGGGGCTTATCACCATTCCGCCTTTTTTATGCTCAATATAAACCCGGAGTATTGATGTGCCCGCAGAGGTGATTAAAGCTCACAGATTCTAGTTGCTGTGGCTGAAAATTACCCGGAAAGAGATCCACATTGAGAATTCAAATTAGTTCTGGCAAAGCGGTAAAGAGGAACAGCACAAGTGATTCAACCGCCAGAGCGAGAGTCACCTGGCCCTTGTTAACGAGGCAACAGAACAAAGCGCTCAACATAACTCACACGAGGTGCATCAGCACAAATATATTACTTGACATTTTCAACTTCCGTTTCCAGTACAAATCAACTTCGCAAATTCATCAGTGGCGCCTGAGCTCATCTATTCTCCATCGATTCCCTTTGCATGCTTGATGGCCTCATCCTTTCCCTGGGCCCCACACTTTATCTACAATCCTATACATTCCCTCATTCTAGTCCTTGAAGTAACGATGCAAACCCTTTCTTTCTGACCTGAATATCAGACAAGTGCCGTTACAACAGAGCTTCTTTAAAGAGGAACTGCAGGCAGGCGATTGAACACAGAGACAATTTCTCACACCCTGCCCACCACATCTGGTCATTCCTCAGAACAGGCAGCAGGGGGCAGCCGATATGAATGTTTCTTCTTTGGATCAGACCCTGGACGATAAGTAAAACGTTATTTCTCTGACAATTGTCTCTGAATTGAATTATCTCCGAATTATCTCAAATACATCGGACAACAATCATTACATGTACGGCTTTATGATATCTAACGCATTCCGTCCAATATTAGGCAATGGCAGCTGAGCATGAGGCAGCTGAACACTGGGTGTGGAAGATAGATAAAACAGTAAATGGTGTAAACAGAAGACACACACTGATATCTGACATCACAGAAATAAAGAATCACAGAATTATTACGGTGTAGGAAGAGGCTATTTAGCCCATCGTGTCTTCACCGGTTCTCTGAGCATTTTAGCTTAATGCCAATCTCCTGCCTTTCCATCATAACCCTGCACATTGTTTCTATTTAAATAATCATCCAATGCCCTCTGGAATGATTCGATTGATGCTGCCTCCACCAAACTTCCAGGCAGTGAATTACAAACCATAACTACTCGCTGTCTGAAATTTTTTTTCGCAAATCGCATCAACTGTGTCTTTGCTGAAGGTCAAAGTTAAAATGGAAAGTGATAAATTGACACCGCCCTGCATTTGGTTTCTTTCCCTGCATCAAATCCTTGACTAATTTATGTGAAAGCTGCGAGGGAAGACTTTAATGCTCAGTTTTCACTCTCTTCCAGTTATCCAGACCCCACCCTATCCCTCGCCCTAGGGGGGTTTGAACCAGTTCCACGGGCAATGCTCCCAAGTGTACAGATGTATGATAAATCACCAAAAAGCGCCAATGCGTTTCTCCTTCAATTCAGTCCCAATGCAGATTCAGGAAACTTACAGTTATGGGAGTTTGAACGTCCAATTCCAGCACGAGAGCTCACAAGATAGGATTTTAACAACGGGCTGCATTCATTCCTTAAGACAATCTTTGAACAGAATTTCAAATGGCTACAAAGACCCAGAGCCCAAGCTTGTCCCTTTAGAGAGTCAGTGCCGCAAAGTTATTGCGTTCCGCTCACATCTCGCCACAAGGAGTGAAGGAAATTCCTGGCGTTTCGACAATTGACACGTTCCGATGGGAACCGATGGAGAAACGACATCCTTACGCCACGAGAACAAAGTCTATTTCTAACCAATCCAAGAGCAGCAAAACCACGTGACTGGAACATTATCCCTGCCTGTCACATTAACCGACTATTGACTTCGCTCAGACGAACCGAGCTCTGCAGATGTGAGCTGTGCTTCCTTTTCTTACTGATACTTTATTGCAGGAATGCATTACGCGACACAAATGAATCTACTCCCTGTCATTCTAGTGCTACTAACTTGTAAGTATTGGGGATTTATTCAGTAACCTGTAGAGAGTGTCTATTTATACTCACGCAGCTTCAATGTCTCATTGTCTAAATTTTTACAGGTCGATGTCGCCCGGAACAAGTGTCCCAGTTTCCCACTGCGAGAACAATCCAGGGCGGGGATGTCGTGCAGATAAACTGCAGCTATGACATGTCCAGCATTTACGGAATGTATTGATACAAACAGCAGCCCGGTCAGGGGCTGGAGTGGATAATGAAGAGAATAACGGCTGGCAAAGATAGAAAGGGCCGATTCGAATTGGAACTTTCCACTGAGGACAAACGGGGCCAATTGGTTATTGAGAAGACGGAGAGCGCGGATACCGCTGTGTATTACTGTGTGATAGAGCCCCACACTGAGAGGAAAGGCGGCAGTCACTGTACAAAAACCTCCCTCCTGTTTACAGCCCTGGAACTGCTGCAGCGATCTCTCCAATAACACAGGGCAGGCCAGTCGGTTCAGAACGAGAGCAGCAAACGGAGGCTGCCGCTAGGTTTATCAAAGCCTTCAAATAGCGGCTATGATCAGAGATTGTGACAGTCACAGCATAAAATATCTGATAGGAGAAATAGTCATTCATTGAGAGCAGTCTTCGTTGTGAAAACATCTTCAACATTGATTAATTGTAAGACTATAATCAGTTGAGTCGATTTTACTGAACATGTGTACATGTGATTCTGCTGTGTGACGGCTGACCGAAACTTTAACAGTGATAATTCTTGAGTCTGTCGATCTTCAGTGCGGGAAATTATCCGTCAGGTCATACAAGCATACGTACAAGGAGCAGGAATAAGCCATTCAGCCCCTCGAACCTGCTCCACCATTTAATAAAATCCTGGCTGATCTGATTATAATCTGAAATGTGCATCCCACCTACCCCCGATAACCTTTCTCTCCCTCCCTTACCAAGGATATATCCACAACTGCCTTAAAAATATACAAAAACTCTGCTCCCACCGCCTTTTCAGGAAGAGAGTTCCAATGACTGACGATCCTCTGAGTGAAAAAATAAACTCGCATCATTTCTGTTTCAAATCAGATCCCTGGTTCACTGTACTGCTGATCTATCCAATGGCAGAATAGGGAAGCAATACCTTCAAGAACAAAATCGGGTCAGATGAGAGGAACAAACGGAAGCTGTGGCCGGGGATGCAGCAGATTGAAAACTGATAAAAGTGCGCGGCGGTGATCAACTGCAGCCGGAAATGATGGAGCGGAAATAGCGACGGTTGAAACTCCTGAAACCTGTGAGCATCTTGCAACTGTTCACTTATCAAGTAGCTGATAATAAATAATGCGGGAGGGGCAGAAAGGGAGCAGAATCATAGAAACTTACGAAATGGAATGAGGACTCCACTTACTGTATCTGTGTCTATTTGAAAGAGCCATCCCAATCGCCTTTAACACCCCGCATTTTCCACGTTGTTTTCTTTTTTCAACTTATAACAATTCCGTATTGAAATTTGCGATTGAATCTTCTTCCCCCATCACTTCAAGCTTGGTATTTTAGATGGTAACACATACAATGTAATAAATAAAACAGATCTTTCCCTCTCTATTGTTTCATGAAATCAAAATTATTTGGTTATTGAATCTTCTGATAATGGAAGAAATTGCGACCTAACATCTCAAAAGGGCATAATTTTTAGCACATCAGTTGAGTCTCTCTTCTACCGTCTTTTTTACGAGGGCAAAAATCCAAGGTTCTCTTGCCTATTCGCGTAAACGTTCCTCATCTCTGGTGCCATTCTGGTGCACAGCGTCCGGCAATTTCTCCAAAATCTTGACATTCCTTCTACTTCGTCGCGCCCAGGTTTTGGACAGAGAACTTCAGCGATGATTCCTACAGATTTAACATCACGCTCCGACATAAACATCAGCAGCAACAATGATTATGTCTAAACAGCTCCAATTTTAGCTTCTGGGGAACATTCGTGTCTTGATGTGCATTTCAAAAAACTCTGAATCGAATCAACGGCCGCATCCGAACACGGATTGAACCGAAATCACCAGCGACGGGCGCCAGGTCCAAGCATGGGCGTCACTGCGTCACGTGGTGGAAACGCCAAAGCCAATAGGGATGGTATCCTGAGTGAGGTCACAATGGACTTGGCCCCGGCAGTGTGTGGGTGGAGCAATGAGCTGAACAGAGCCCGGGTACCCTCTCTCCTTCTCAATCTCTGGCTCATTCCTTTCACATTCTCTGAGAGAGATTCACTCAGACATGTTTCTGATAATACTGGCGGCGCTGTTGGACAGTAAACACTGGATTAAATTCATCAAAGCAGATTAGATTAATTTGCGGTTAAGAGGTTGCGACAATATTTAAAACAATTAACAATCAGAAATATCCATATGATGGACAGCTAGGTAGATAGGAGGTTCCACAAACTCACACAGCTACAAACAAATTTTGATCAACACTGCTTAACCGCTTGATATTTCAATTCTCTTCCTCACAGGCAGGCTATGCGCAGATCCAGTAACTCAGTTCCCGGTGGCAATAACGGTGGCAGAAGGGGGGTTGGTGCAGTTAGACTGTGAGTATACAGATCGGAATATGTACTACATGCAATGGTACCGGCAGCAAACTGCACAGCCACCAAGATGGATTATTACCATTACCGTAGTACTGAAGGAAGATGAAATTTCAGGACGATATCTGGCGACTGCTGACCAGTCTCAAAAGAACGGTTGCCTCAATATAGGTGAACTGAGTGTGGAGGACGGGCCGGTGTATTACTGTGCAATGAGGCACAGCGTTAGATCGCAGCTAGAACCCAGTACAAAAACCTCAGCGGTTTTTGCTCCCGGGTTCCAGGGAAGGAAAACAGACAGGTCTACGCACCGCAGTTTTATTGCCCTGTTTGTCCTTGAACAAATCCACAGAGAAGCAGTTTTGGGAAATATGTAAACTTAACTCCATGCCGCCATTTATAGGGTTAATAGCTCCGAGCTTATCCGGAATATCGATTTGCCAACAGAGGTAATGAAATCTCTCAGAACTGCAGTTCCTCTAGCTGATAATTATGGGCTGTTCTTACAGAACCGTTAACTCAGGTGGACCAAGGGTGGATAGGCGGTTGAGTGGATTGATGAGTTTATTCTACCTATTTCCACAATCACTTTATTTAATTTCCCTTGTACATATCATTATGTTAATTTTCTTCTTATTTTGAAAGCTACTCGCTCCCACTGAGAAAAAAAAAATCAGATATTGGTTTATCGGGAACGCAAGGGAAATAATTTTGCTTCACCACAACTCTACTTTCGCTGTAAATGAACTTATATTCTTGTACCGGCAATTCTGCAATCGAGCTCCGCAGCATCCCGGCTCCATGTTCAGTGACGAAAGAGTTAAGGGAAGATTTAAAGTATCTGTGGACGGTGAGAAAGGTTCTGCCACTCTCACCGTTCACTCGGTTAAGTTCTCAGATGCTGCGGTTTGGTACAGTGCGGTGAAACACGGGAAGGCAAGGAGGCGAGGAGACTGTGCTAGAACTCACTTGACATGGGGACTCGGGAGACAATCAGAGCATGTGTTTTAGAATCAGGAAGAGTGATACAAGTCACTCCTGCAAAAACAGCAGTTCATCATCCAAGTGATTTAATGGAATGAAATTATTTTTATTATTTATAATAACATGACAATATAACATACAGGTTATCCCTCTGTACAAATAAAAATCACACGTGGAACGGATGTTGAATGTTTTCAAGGCAGAGGTAGATCTATTTTTGATAAACAAGGGAGTGAAAGGTAACCTGGAGTAGGTGGGAGGTTACAATCAGATCAGCCATGATCTTATTGAATGGCGGAGCAGGCTTGAAGGGCCGACAGGCCGACTTCTGCTCCCATTTCCGATGTTCGCATATACTTGGCATCCTGAAATTTAGTTGACATACTTCTTTGATGATTAGGGTGCTCGCAAGCCTTACATTCTTCCGAAATGAACAATCATAACCTCATCGGTTGCGGGTTTAAGAATTTATGAACAAGAAATTCATCTATTTCTGCAAATGAACATGTACCGTCTTAATGATGTAGGCGCGTCAGAAAACAGAGGCAAATAATCTAGAGCTGAATATTAAATAGTAAAAGGATCAGAAGCAAAAGAATGGAAAGAGAAAAGTTACAGTGATAATAAAACCAAAGCCATAAAATCCATAATAATGTGGCAGTATAAGATGCCGCAATATCATGAGGCAATTTTCGAGAATAAATTGAGAGTCGTTGTTTTACAGACAAGATTCCACTAGATGGAGCTCCAGGACCTTAACTTTGGAGAAAACGCACCAAATCGTCAGTTCACCGCTCTGACAGGTGACAGCTGGGGATTACAGGAAATATGTTGGCGCCGTGACACGTCACTGTAAACAATAGTGTATATAGGCCAAGAATTAATAGATTAATTATACAAGAGACTTAGAAATGGAGCCCTATAAATCATTGTATTTCATGGCCCGAAGTAAAAGGTTATCCCAATGAGAGAGAGAGCGCGAGACAGAGAGACAGAGATCGAGACCGAGATAGAAACAGAGAGAGAGAGAGAGACAGAGATAGGGAGAGAAACAGAGAGAGAGGGAGAGAGGGAGAGAGACAGAGAGAGATGAGTCCATCTTTTCCTGACCGAATATTTTGGTTACTATTGGCCACAACTTCAAAAGTATCCAGAAAATACCTGGACACTCAAATCCCTTCACTCCACTACAAGGGCCAGAGTGACAATCGTTTCAGGCAGAGAATTAAACATTCCCACTGCCCTCTGTGTAAATAATATTTCTAACATCACAACAGCGACTACACTGGAAATAAACTTCCTTAGGATGGAAAGTGCTGACTGACATCCTGAGTCTGTAAAAGGCGATTTCTCTTTCCGAGGGTAATTTAATTCCGTGGTAAAATTTAGGGGGCCGGTAAGGTTTTTTTTTAATTTTCTTCTCTTTATTTGAATCCTTTTTCCTGGTTTGTGTTGTTAAGGGGTGACCACGCCCTGGGATTACCAGGATTCTGTCTCCAGCCTGTTCACAGATTCTGTCCTCTCCACGGGACACCCGTAATCTATCGGAAACAACAATCCGGGAATTTACTGAGGAGCCCCTGACGGAAACTGGATCCCTGTTCAGGGAGGGCCAGCGATCGAGGCGTCGAGAGGCCACTGCGCCCCGTATGAAAGATTTGTACTCATTTACCTGAACGTGTATATGTAAACTATGTATTCATTTTCAGAAAGGTGCACATGCAGAAGAACATAAAGGCCATTCTGCAAACAATGCTCCTCAGCCGAGGCTCAGTTATTCTCCCTATCTCATCTGAATAAGGCGTTTCAGGATTCCGTCCCTCCCTGGAGACTTGACCCCCAGGATCGATAACGATACTTCAGTTCAGTCCTCAGGGAATGGTGTACCATCAGAGGGGCCGGATTTCGGATGAGATGTTAAAGCGAGGACACCGCCTACTCTTTCAGGTGGATATGATGGATCACATGAGCACTATTTTGAAGGAGAGATGGGGAATTGTCCTGGACAATATTTCTCCACCAATCACCGTCACTGAAATAGTTGTGGTTGTTGAAGGTCAATCATCTGAGCTCCAGGACATCACTGCAGGGGTTCCTCAGGGTAGTGTCCTAGGCCAAACAATCTTCAGCTGCTTCATCAATGACATTCCTTCCATCATAACGTCAGGAGTGGGGATATTTGGCTGATGATTGAACAATGTTCTGCACCATTCACAACTCAACAGATACTGAAGCAGTCCATGTCCAAATGCAGCAAGACCTGAACAATATCCAGGCTTGGGCTGACAAGTGGCAGA
The DNA here is from genome assembly GCF_964194155.1 of Cetorhinus maximus. NCBI lineage: Eukaryota > Metazoa > Chordata > Chondrichthyes > Lamniformes > Cetorhinidae > Cetorhinus > Cetorhinus maximus. Next base: position 24,941 of record NW_027596682.1, read on the forward strand.
TAATATTCACGCCACACAAGTGCCAGGCAATGACCATCTCTAACAATCTAACAATGACCAATCTAACAATCGCCCCTTGACATTCTATGGCTTTACCATCACTGAATCCCCAACTATCACCACCTTGGGGGCTATCATTGACAATAAACTGAACTGACCTAGGCATATAAATACCGTGGCAAAAAGACCAGGTTAGAGGCTAGGAATCCTGCGCCGAATAACTCACCACCTGACTCCCCAAGCCTGTCCACCATCCAGAAGACACAAGTCAGGGGCTTGATTAAATATTCTCCACTTGCTGCATGAGTGCAGCTCCCACAACACTCAAGAAGCTTGACGCACACCGACGTCCACGAGACTCCCCCCACACCCCGCCTACGCCACAGTGGGTCAGCCCTACACTTTAACCGAATGTTGAAAACCTGAACAATATTCCGGTGTTGGTGAGTGAAACCCCCTCCTTCCGCCACCGCCTCCATCATCACCATTGTATATCGGCTCAGTGCCTGCCTGGCCTCAATGGTTAAAGACCTGAGAGATTTACCTGTGAAGATCAGCTTCCCATGCTGTCTGCTCTCACTCGTTAAAGATTTGAAACATTGAGCTGTGACAGGCGAATATATTAGCCCTGTGTCTGTCTGCATGCTTTAAGACACCTGCACAATGCGGAATATAAATTTGAGGCTAAGAACGATGTGTGATGCAGAGGGAGTTTGATAAAATTGAGGCTCAGTATGGTGCCTAAGGAGAGAAGCACTAACAGAGGGGCATAGGTGAAGGAGGGATTGAAAACATTGAGTGGCAGAGACACATCAACAGAGAGAGATGCAGTATGCAGAGGTGAGGACAGTTAATGGTGCAAAGAGAGCACAGCAGAATAATATTGATGCGGATATGTGTTGATAAATATAAATGCACAGAAAGTGAACAGCTGATAATTATTGTTCTCCCTTCTGCCCCTTGGTGCAGTGAACTGCGGTGAATCATCACTGCTCTGTGTAATGCAAATGGACAAGAGAGACTAAAACCGACTGAAGTTCTGGGACACACAGATAGTCTATAGACACCTCAGTGACACCAGGAGACATGAGAATTGGTGAAACCTGGAGATTTTAATCAGGAAAATGGGAATGACGCTGGAGGAAACAATGGGAAACAAAGGCAAAAATTAACAAACAGCAATGTAGATGGAGGTTTATTCTTCCATGTTCTGTACTGTTCATGCCGTGGTAGAGCAGAGCTCAACTCTTTCATAGAGCTTGACATGAGACAGTAACAGCCAATAATATGAGAGAGACTCGCCGGGATTCCCTAGTCGCTGTGCGCTCATTCTGCCTCTGGGGTTTGACAGAAAGGGGCAAAGATAAAGGTCTCTTTATTGTGATGTGACAATAGATGACGCAATGGTTCCTTCACCAAGGGGCCTTGGGTTTTAACTCAAACCAGCCAGGACTGCAGAAGAAACCCTGTCAGGGAAAGGGGGAAAATCCATGCTATTGCAGCGGTGTGGAGGAGCCTTGGAGAAAATAATTAATCAAAGTCCAAAGTAGTTCATCGTCATTCAACATTTGTTAGCAATTTCACAGAGAATATTTTACAGTATTTTTCTAATAATTGACAGAAAGTGTTTATGACAACTGGGCATCACCTTGAGAAACTAAGCACATGGGAGCAGAGAAAAGCGGGGTTCAACATAGAGAGAAGGGAACAATTGAGAATAGAACAAGGGACACTTTACTCCTGGACATCTGGAATATTCAACCAACGATGAAAATCTAAGATACATTTCTATTACAGCCACAACCATCTCACACACTTCAAACAGAAAGACCAAATCGCGTTTTTCGGTTTCCTCTGTTTAATTGAAGACATTTTACTTTGAGGATCGTCAAGGGGACATATTTCATTTTCATTTTCATACCATAGTGAGCTTGATAAACGGATGTGGAAAATGCATGGCGTTGGCCATTCAATGGGCCATATGATAAAGGGATGAAGCAAAGTTTCTGGGCAATTTATCTCGGGGTTACTGTCCTCGAAACATTTGGGGATTTTTCCAACCGCTTCAGCCAGCCTGAAATGAGAGTGGACTGAACTTCTCACTTTCACCAGAGTGACGGCAGTACTGTGGGAAATGATGAAGAGGAACGGGATGATGAATTTAGAAGCGGTTGTCCATATGTTGCCAGCCTCTTCCTCATTGCTTTAATCCAGGTGTGGTCTGGGAAATCCACGAGAGTGTGGGGGAGAAAATCTAATCAGATGGTTTATTAATTCAGAGCACGATATTATTATTGTAGATTCTCTTCTTTCCTTCTAAAAGTACATGTTTCTTCTCTACTTTACTTTTCAATGTGCATCTTGCGGCATGTTGATCACTCTCAGCAATATCTCTCTCTGTTTCTATCTCCACTGCCACTTTTCCTGAATGATCTTCAAAGTCATATTGGAAGATTAAATTCTGATACTAATCACTGGGCAAGGCGAGTGAGTGAAAGGTTTGGGAGATTGGGAAAGGGATACTAAACTGTGGAGGAAATATGCACCTTGAAATCTGACTACTGAAGCCATTTACCGTACGGAGGCTGGATATGGGTTACCGAGAAGCCAACGACAATTAAAAGCCTCCTTATATTGTTTCTTGTTCTGTACCACATCTTTCTCTAATCTGAATGAGATTTGTAAGGCCAGTATTTCATGCACTGCTGGCCTTAAGCTCTTGTCAGTGTACGTTATCCCTGCACGTCACCCTGGGGGCGTTGATCCTGCTTCCCGCACTCTATTAAACAGAGGAGTGTGAACAGCTACAGAGAATCGATGTGGCACAATCTCCTTTCTGTCTCTTTGCAAATCCAAGGTCCGAAGATTATGGGTGTTTCAATATATCCAGACTGTCACAAAGAAGGACAGAACTAACCACATAGTTGTAAACACTTGTTTTAAATGCAAACCTCAGACGGGTCGGCTCTCGAAACATTGTTTAAGTTAGAGGGAGAGTTGTTTCTCTAGGTTAGTTCAACTGTTTGTTCAATAACAACAAATATCTCGTTCTAATATCACGGATCTATAAATCACTGAGACAAAATACAGAATCACTCTTAGCTCTATAGTTAACTGACGCTTGATAGAAATCTCACTGGAGTTAATGTTCCCACTCTCCTGACAGTCAGACCAATTTTGTGTTTCCCGGTTACAATAAGCATCCACGGTTTTTCTTTCCCCACCCCGGTCTCTAAAGCTGAGCCATTCCCCCTATCAAGACAATGACTGCAGTCCAGCTCGGGATGTGTCCCTTCAGTTAGAGGCAGCTCACCACCTGTCACTCTCACAAGAGCACTGAGGACAGAAGGAAGTGAGGTGAGAACATCCGGAAACACGACAGCAGATTATTGAGGGTGGGGTTTAGAACGGGTGGCTTCAAATATCCAATTTCCCTTGTACAGAGCGGACAGCGACAATGCGGCTCCTCAGCATCTGGGTTGTGTGGGGAGCATTTCTGACAGGTAATTGTGGGTTAAACTCATTTCGTCTTATCTCGATCTTCTCGCACACGTTTTGAATCTTAAACAGCCGCTGGTCTGACCTTCTGATTGTTTGAAAATGTTTTTCAGATCTGAGTCACGGAGATTCTGTCACTCAGCCGCTGTCCTCAGATGTTAAGACAGAAGGAGAAGCGGTGACTTTAAGCTGCACCTATGTTACTACACAGAACAGCTATAATTTATTCTGGTACCGACAACACCCAGACTCGCAGCCCGACTTTATATTGAGGAAGGATTCAGCGGGTTATGAAGATAAAGCAGATTACGCCAAAAGCCGTTTCTCTGTAAAGCTCCAGACCTCGAATAAATTCACCAGTTTAACCATCTCGGGTCTGGGGCTGACTGACGCTGCCGTGTATTACTGCGCTCTCAGACTCACAGTGATGGAAAGCAGTATGACCCCTGTACAAAAACTGTCGCTAGATTGTGGATTGGAGCTCCTGTCGGCTGGGGTTTGTATCGAACCTGGGGCAGATGCAACCACAATGTTCAGCGGCGCTGTCAAACTCTCAAACACAAACCGAGCGGAAACCAAATTAACCTCGATTCAGACCGTCACAAAACTGTTTCCAGGAGCTGCCGACAAAACAAGCTGCAGAATCCAATTGGACCGATTCAGCACAATATCATGTTTGTTGACATCAATTCTAATCCTCAATAATCTGTTGCTCTGTCTCAGGAAGCTCCCCAGTTCATTTCCCAGTGGCGGTGCTGAGCTGGGTGTTAGTGAATGGAAACACCCAGAACTGAGATACAGTATTGAAAGGGGAGTCGTTGCTCTTTCAGAGACCAGGCCTGGGTAGGGAATTGAATCCTTGTTTGATAATTATCGCCAGCGAGCTCCGGGTTGTTGATGGAGGAAGAAAATATTCCAATGTTAAGGAGAAATCCTGAAGCAGGGGACAATGGAGGACTGCGTTTTGGGTTTATGAACATCTGTCCATTGTTCATGAACTGTCCCTGATCCAGTAGCACACTCTGACCAGGCCGAGGTCAAAGGCTGTGGGAAGGTTACAGGGGAGATGGGGACAGAGATGCTCAATATCACAGGCAGGGACAGAAAGGGCCCAAAGGACAAAAATATGTTCATGCTCCGCAAATAAACTTATGCTGATCATTTTTAGTATAAATGCGAGCTGAAACCAACTAATTTTACCCCCAATTCCTCTCGTTTGTTCTTGTTAAGTGTTTTGTTTTGTGACCATTTCGGAAGGTCTCTGCGAATCTGTGGTTAAATTATCGCTTCCGATTAGCAGCGTGAGAGTGCCCGCTGGTGGCCACCAACTGGAACTGCGAGTGTGAGTTTTTGGGCTTTGTCCGCTACATCTCTGCAGTCGTGTGGGCTCCATGACACACGAACAAACGGTGGTGTCGGAGAGACAAGGACACCAGCGGCATTTAAATGGACCGTTTCGTTTCCTTTGTGCAAACCAGCAGAGAATCCATCTGGAAAATCTGGATACTTACCTCCCGTGCCTGAGCTATATCTGCTCAGTAAATATCTCGGAGATTCCCCGGGATGGAGGATGTGGTATAATAGAGTTGGACAGTTTATGTTATCAAGTAGCTACAGCCCAGTGTTGTGTTCTGTCCTTAGAGAGCAGTTAATTCAAACTAACCCTGAAACAATTGATCCACAGCACAAGTTCCGAAAATGTAAATGCAGAATGTTTCAAAAATCAGAGTAAACATGATCCATGGGAGACATACCGAGTATTTAAATACAGACTAAACGAACAGGAAGATTATTTTTATCAATAATGAACATAGAGTGTCTGCTTTAGAGTAATAGAAAATAGCAGAGTTCCAATTATGAACTATGGAGTTGAAATAGCGATGGTTAAGCTTTCACAAGTCGATGACCATCCTGTTCTGCTCACCGTTCAAGTGACTGAGGACAAATAAAGTGGCAGGGACATGATAATATTTTAATCATGGAATCATAGAGCACGGAATGGGGCCATTCGGCCTATCATGCCAGTGCCTCTTTGAAGGAGCTATTCGGTTCGTCTTTCGACTCCCGCATTTCCACATCATTCAGATTTTCCCCATTTCCAGTTTCGCACCTTCCTTTTAAAAGTTACGATTTAATCTTTGCTTCCACCGTTTTAGGCAGTGTATTCCAGATTTTAAAAAATCGCCGGGCCATAGATGATGTGAACCTTTCCCTATGTTTTTCTCTCTTACTCCGGGTGATTGGATTTTCCAATTTTCTTCTTGTGGAACCGGCTGCTTGTGATGCATTCTATCAAACCATTGATCATTTTGAGCAACTCAACTAAGTATTCCCTCTAAATTCTTTGAAATCAAGTGAACAAACCCAGTTTCTCCCGTCTGCTCACATAAAAGCCCCTCATCCCTGTCTCGGGTTTACAAATAGTCATTTGTTAGTACAGAACTTGAGCATTTGTGAAAAAAGAGACATGTCGAAGTATTTCGGCTTGCACTCATCGGGAGAGTTTTGTAAGACATCTACGGCAAGATACGAAAAAGCTGGACAAACTCATAACGTCAGGCAGCATTTGTGGACAAGGCAACAGATCTGACCTTTCACCTCCAGATCCTTTCATTGAAACTGGGAAATGTTAAAAATGTAGGAAGTGTTAAACAAGTGAAATGGAGATGGGAGGAAACACAACCATAGGAAAGGGCTCTGATGGGGTGGAAGTCTGAAGAGATTCAATCAGAAAAGAGTTTGGGTGCGTGGCCTCAGAGTGAGGTAATCACAGACTGATAGAATGATTACACCACAGGATGAGACGATTCGGACCGTCGGGCCTGTGCCAGCTCCCTGTAAGAGCAATGGAAGACACAAAAGATGTGGCTGGAGGAGCAGTCAATGACGACTGCCGCCTGGAAACAAAACAAAAGCAAGTGTAATCGAGAGAAACCGCAAATCTGCAGTGTAGAGGAAACAAAATGGCGGCAGCATTTACAATGTGAAATTGTTGAGCTCAGTCTGAGTGTGAAGGCTGTAAAGAGCCCAGTTGAAAGATAAGGTTCTGTTCCTCGAGTGTAGGTTGAGTTTATTTCGAACACTGCGGGAGGCCGAGGGACGGGAGATCATGGTTAACATCCAAGTCACCGGTCATTCCAATTCTCCACTTTGACTCTGTGGATTATTTCGTTCATTAGTTGGATGTGGAGGGGATGTTTGTCCTTGTGACAGAATCAAGAAGTGGGCCGCCCTTTAAAAATATGGGATGGCCCATTTAAAACGGAGGAGGTGACTTTTTTTCTCTCGGAGGGTCCTGAGTCTTGGGAACTCTCTTCCTGAAAAGGCGGTGGAGGCAGATGCTGTGAATATTTTTAAGGCCGAGGTGGATAGATTCTTGGTAAGCAAGGGAATGAGAGGTTATCGGGGAGTAGGTGGGATGCAGATTTGAGGTTCCTATCAGATCAGCCGTGATCTTCTTAAATGGCGGAACAGGCTCGAGGCCCGGATGGCCTCCTCCTGCTGCTTGTTCGTCTGTCCCTGTGAAGTTAACGTTGATCTTGGGCATTCAATCCTATCCAAACAAACCTGTGCTCAGACACTATCCCTCTTCACAAAGTTCCACTCAATCATACACTCACCAAAGACTCTGGCACTTTGATACTTGTTGCCCAGCAATTGGCCTCAGTCCTGTCTGACTTCCCTGCGCCTTAATTCCCTATGAAGTGGAATGCTGAAGTGGGTGAAATGATTCACACTCTACTGAGTGTAACTCCTAGAATACAAATAAACACTGGTCAAATGAGAAGGAAGCTGTGGGATTCCAGCTCTGTCAGTCCTCCTGTTGTCTCAGACGGGATTACGATTGGAGACATACAGCCAGCTGCCTGAACCCGCCAGCGTGGGGCCACCTGAATTGGCGAATAGGGAGAAAGTGAATGTCCATTTACATGGTCAAGCCTTTCGAAAACGTATTTTAATTTTCTTGCACTTGGGTTGTGCTGATAGATTCCCTGCAGCATGTGCTCAGGTTCTTAAAACCAAACCCCATGTAAACCAATCCCGCCGTAGACACCGCAACCAAATGAACAAAGCACAACTTGTGACTTTGCCAAAACGAAACAAGATCAAAGGGCCCGTCCAAGATCTCACACATATTTGGCGAGAGAAACACCAAAATCGAGAATCATTCCCCAAGACCAACGATCCTTTAACAATCAGCCACCTCAACCAAAAGATACTTCCACTGCCATCCAAAGCCGATCATACATCTACAGCGAAAGCTGTAAGCGCTGGAAAAACTCAGGCAGTCAGGCTGCATCTGTGGACAGGGTAAGAAAGCTCATGTTTCACTTCCATGACCTTTCATGAAAGCCTGGGAAGGTTGGAAATGTGGGAAGTTTCAAAGAAGCGGAATCGTGGAAGGAGGAAACCACGGGCGTGGAATGTGTTGTTGAAGAGGACTTGGCGAGTTACTGCAGTGCATCTTGTGGATGACACACACTGCAGCCACTGTGTGCCTGTGGTGAAGGGAGTGAATGTTTAACTCCTGGATGAGGTGCCTATCAGGGGGTTGATTTCCCCTGGTTGGTGTGGAGATTCTTGAGTGTTGCTGCAGTTACATTCGTCCAGGAAAGTAAACAATTTCAAACAGGCATCTGACTTGCAGATTTGCAGATGGTGGAAAGGCTTCGGGAAGTCCGGAGGTGAGTTATTCACAACAGAATCCCCTGCCTCTGACCCACTCTTGTAGCCACAGTATCTATATGGCTGGTCCAGTTCAGTTTCTGTTCAATGGCACCTGCACAACGTTGATGGTGGGTTTCAGCGACGGTAATGTCTTTTGAACGTCAAAGGGAGATGTTTGGTTTCTTTATTGCTGGAGCTGGTCATTGCCACGCACTTGTGTGCTGCTGATATCACTTGTAACTTATCAGATCAAACTTGTCCAGTTCAAGATGCAATAAGTAAGGACGGTTTCATCATCTGAGAGGTCATAAATGGAACTGAAGTCTGTGAAAATATGAGCGAACATCCCCACTCCTGACCCGGTGATGAAGGGAAGGCCATTGATTAAGCTGCTGAAGATGGTTGGACCAAGGACACTTCTCTGAGAGACTCCTGGATCTATGTCCTGGTGCTGAGATGATTGGTCTCCAACAACAGAACATCTTCATATTCGCTAGGCGTGCCTCCAGCCAGTGGAGAGACTTGCCCCTGATTCCCGTTGACCTGACACTTTCCAAGGCTTCCTGATGCCACACTCAGTTAATAGCTACTTTGACATCAAGTACTGAAGCACTCATACATCACGTCTGGAAGTTTGCTCTCTTGTCCATGTTCAGACCAAGTTTACAATGAGCTTTGATGCTGGCTGATCCTGGTGGATCCAGTCTGAGCTTTGGTGAGCAGGTCGGCGACACATTCAGTCACTTTACCGATAATTGAGAGTAGACTGATTGAGCTGCAAGGGAACGGACCTGAACTGTTGTCCATTACGTACAGTGTTCTAGCTTCACGCTATGGTTCATCATTTTGAGGTATGCCTGGTCTTGCTTCTGACCTGCTGGTCTACATTCCTCATTGTTCCCAGGCTGGATGTTAGACTCATAGACTCATAGACGTTTACAGTACAGATGGAGGCCATTCGGCCCATCGTTTCCACCCTGGTAAACAAAGATCTGACTACACTAATCTCATTTTCCCACGCTTGGCCCATAGCCCTGGAGGCTATGGCAGCTGAAGTGAACATTTTAATCCTTTTTAATCCTTCTTAAATGTTACCAGAGTTTCTAACTCAACCACCCTTTCGGGCAGTGAGTTCCAAATTCCTACCACCCTCTGGGTGAAAAAGATGCTCCTCAACTCCCCTCTTAGCCTCTTATCTAAAATCTCTGCTCTCTGGTTTTTGACCCCTCTACTAATGGAAAAGGTGCCTTACTATCCACCCTATCTATGCCCCTCAGCGCCCCCTCAACCGTCGTTGCTCCAAGGAAAACAGCCCCAGCCTATCCAATCTTTCCTTATAGCTCAGTCCCTCCAGCCCAGACAGCATCCTGGTAAATCTCCTGTGCACTCTCTCCAGTGCAGTCACATACTTCCTAGAAATGTGGTGACCAGAACTGCACGCAGTGCTCCAGTTGTGGCCTTACCAACGTTTTATACAGTTCCAGCATAACCTCCCTGCTCTTGTGTTTTATGCCGCAGCTAATAAAGGCAAGTAACCCATATGCCTTCTTAACCACCTCATCTACCTGCTCTGCTACCTTCAGGAATCTGTGGATAGACACACTAAGGTTTGAGTGAGGGATATTCTGGTCCATGAGATTACAGGTTGTGATTGAATGCAACTATCCTGCTGTTAATGACCAACAGTGTCTCGTTGATGCTATGTTTTGAGCTGCTGGACCTGTTCTGAATGTATCGCGTTTAGCACAGCGGCAGTACCGCACAACACAATGGAGAATGTGCTCAGTGTGAATACCGGCCTTGGTTTCAACAAGGATAGTGCAGGGGTCAATCTCACCTATATCGATAGTGTGATGGGACGGAGATCAGGTAAGGTTTTCTCTCGTATTGGCTCTCTAACCATCTGTGGCAGATCCATTCTGGCAGATACGTCATTCAGGACTCATCCAGCTCCGGCATTCATGGTCTTGTCAAATGGTAATTGATTTTGCAAATTCACAGCACATTCGTTGCCCTTGATACCCTCAGTGTTTCTTCCTCGCAGTGCTAAAGATGAAGAAGTACAGATTCATCAGCTGAGGGAGGGCAATAGGTGGTAATCACTAGGAGTTATCTCCACCCATATCTTATCTGGTTCTGTGGGACTTCAATATGGTGTCAATATTACTGCACTCCACCGTGTCTCTGTTCATATTACACTCAGCCTGTCTCATTGTTACTGCTCTAGTCCGTGTTTCTGTTTCTGTAATACTAAACCCTGTCTCAGTATTGCTGCTCTCCACCATGTCCCTGTTCATATTACACTGGGCCTGTCTCATTGTTACTGCTCTAGTCCATGTTTCTGTTTCTGTAACACTGGACTCTGTCTCAGTTATTGCTGCTCTCCACTGTTCATATTTTACTGGGCCTGTCTGATTGTTACTGTTCTAGTCCATGTTTATGTTTCTGTAACATTAGGTCCTGTCTCAGTTATTTATGTAATTGTCCTCTGTTTATATTACATTAGTATATTCCCTTACTTTATTGCACTAGACCCTGGAAATAAGAGTTAAATGGTTTAATTTAAACAGCTGCAAGATAAGAGAGGTCTGCGGATCATGAACACAAATCTGGGATGCAGGGAGGAAAAATCATAACTTCTAAATAGGCACCCATGATAATTGTTCCCCCCATCGTGCTGCCTTATCTTCACTATTTCCACCCCAGCCAATTTTCACATTATTGCACTTGTGCAGTGCAGTAATAACTGAGGCAGGGTCTAATGTAATTTAAATACAGATATGATCTAGCACAGAACTGAGACAGCGTCTACTAAAATACAGATACAGTTCTAGATTAATATATACAGAGACAGGTCAATTATAATATAAACAGAGACAGGGCCTTGTTTAATAGAAGCAAAGACAGGGTCTAGAGTAATATAAACAGAAACAGGGTTCAGTATAATATAAATAGAGACATGGTCTAGTGTATTATAAACATACAGGGCCCAGTTTAATATAAACAGGGGCAGGGCCGAGTGCAATATAAACAGAGACCGGATCTAATGTAACATAAACAGAGACAGCATCTAGTGCAAAATAAACAGAGACATGTCGAGTCTAATATTAACAGAGACATGCCGAGTGTATTATAAACAGCGACATATCAAGTGTAATACAAAGAGGGGCAGAGCCTAGCATAATATAAACAGAGACATGGTCTAATATAATGTAAACCGAGACAGGGATCAGTGTAACATAAACAGAAACAGGGTCTAGTGTAATATAAACCGGGGCAGGGCCTAGTGCAATATAAACAGAGACAGCGTCCCATGCAATATAAACAGAGGCATGTCGAATAAAATATAAAGAGACATGTTGAGTGTCATATAAACAGGGACAGGGCCTAGTGCAATATAAACAGAGACACCGTCTAGTGCAATATAAACAGAGACACCGTCTAGTGCAATATAAACAGAGACTTGTCGAGTGCAATATAAACAGGGACAGGGCCTAGTGTAATACAAACAGAGGCACGGTCGACTGTAATATAAACAGAGACAGGGTCTGGTCTGTGTAATATAAAGAAGCATAGGGTCACGGTCGAATGCAATATCGAGACAGGGTCCACAGTCCCATCAAACACTCCCAGGGCAGGTGCAGCATGGGGCAAGGCACAGAATTTAAAGCTACCTCTACATTGTCACATTGAACACTCCCAGGGAAGATGCAGCACGGGTTAGAGAGAGGGAAACTCCCTCGACACTGTCACCATGAAACACTCCCAGGGCTGGTACAGCACGAGTTCGACACGGTTGGACACGGCCTCGTGTAATGCATAGACAAGGCCCTCGGCTCCATCAAACAGCCCAAGGACAGGTGCAGCATGGAGCTACATTAATAATGTAAAGTTCCCTCTACATTGCCACATGAAAATCTCCCAAGGCAGGTATAGCACGGGTTAGATTCAGAGTGAATCTCGCTCTACACTGTCGCCATCAAACATTCCCAGGGCAGGTACAACACCGTTCAGATACAGGGTAAAACTTCCTCTACATTGTCCGCTCAAACACAGTTGAGGCATATAGGGTAAGGGTTCTATGCAGTGTAAAGTTTCCTCTGCACTCTTCATCAGGCAGTTCCCAGGAAGCTCGACACTGGGGGGCAGGTAAAGAGGAAAGCTGTCTCTGCACCGTCACATCAGGCATTCCCAGGGCTTAGATATGGGGCAAATCCCCCTCTACAGTTTCTACAGCCATGTCAAATACAGCATGCTTTAGATGCAGATTAAAGCTTCCTCTAAACTGCCCTATCAATTACTCCCAGGTCAGGTATAGCACAGTTTAGATGCAGAGTAAATCTCCCTCTACAGTCATATCAAACATTCCCAGGGCAGTCACAATGCAGGTTAGGGGCAAAGTAAATCTCCCTCTACACTGTCCCATCAGAAACTCCAAAGGCAGAAACAGCACGGGTTAGATACAGGGAAATATCCTTCGGCACAGCCACATCAAATCTTCACTACTGGCTGCAACACAGGTTAGATGCAGAGTAAATTTTCATCCGCAGTTTCCCATCAAGCACTCTCAGGTCAGTGAATGTTCAAAACAGATTTAGAGTAAAGTTCACTCTACGGATTCTAATCCATTTCATTAGATCCATTTAGTTTGAAGTGTATGAATCGGGCTGAGAGAATACCTTGGCTAGACATTGACTTCATGTTGTGGAGTGAAGACAATGACCCATGGCGGAGAGACAAGACAAAGAACCAGAGAGGGGAAAGAGACAGAGAGAGAGAGGATACAGGAAATCTCTACAAACACATTTGCTGTGACATTATATTTCATGATAATTGGGAATCTTTCTTAATTCTGAACATAGATATCATCATGACACAATTCTCATATAACTGATTTTAAAATGCCCATAAAACAATTGCTACTGAAATCGGTTGATGTATTTGCATGTTTGACTCTATTTCTGTGCTGTGTTGATGGGGAAATATTTGCTGTGTTTTTCTGTCTCCAGAATCTAATCTGGGACTTCTATTTCTGTGTTTATTTACATAAACGCCTCACTGATTTCAATGAAGTGTTCATGACAGCAAAACCAGATAAACACAGGCACTTGTTGATTGGTTTCAACTCAAAACAAGGGTTTATTTTAAGAATATTGACAGTTGGGACAAAATTAATAGAAACTTCTTCAACATCCATTAGACCAGATGTTATTTATTTCAAATAATTAAAAATACATTTAAATTAATAATTCAATTCTGAATGTTCTACTGTCACAATAAATGATGAACGCTGCTTATGACCCCAGGACGTCCTAAAGCCCTTGAAATTCGTTGATGTACATTTGTTGAAGTTTAGTCACTGCTGTAACGTTGGAAATCCATCCGGTGATTTGTGCACAGCAAGCTCCCATGAATAGAGCTGCGAAAAATGACGAGATAAGATGTGATTTTAGTTGAAGAATGAATACTGGTCTAGGATAGTGGGGAGAACAGTCCTGCTCTATAGATTGGTACCAAGCGAGATTTTGCACCTGTCATCGGCCTGAACGTTTGACCTGTTTCTCTCTCATTGATATCCACTGACCTGCTGAGTGGTTATTTTTTGCCCTGCTTTAGATTTCCCGAATCCACAGTATTTTGCAGCGTTTTAATTCGTTCTTGGGATATGGGCGTCAATGATGAAGTAATTCTTGCACTTGGCCCTGTCTCAGTTTATTCTAGTCAGACCATATATCAGGAATCACTGCACTAGACACTGTCTCAGTTTATATTAATTTAGACCCTGTATCATTAATCAGTGCAGTAGACCCTGTCTCAGTTTACATTAATCTAGACTCTGTGTCAATCATCTCTGCACTGGACATTGACTGAGTTTATATTAATCTACACCTTGCATCAGTGTTCATTGCACTAGGTCTGTCTCAGTTTTTATTAATCCAGACCCTGTATCAGTAATCACTGCACTAGGCCCTATCTCAGTTTCTATTAATATAGACCCTGTATTAGTAAAGACTGCACTGGATATTGTCTGAGTTTATATTGATCAGGACCAAGTATCAGTAAACACTTCACTGCACCCTGTCTCAGTTTCTATTAATCTTGATCCTGTATTAGTAATGACTGCTCTAGGCCCTGATTCAGTTAATATTAGTCCAGACCCTCTATCAGTAATCATTGGAAAGGACACTATCTCAGTTTATATAGATCCTGATCCTGTATCATTAATTACTGCACTAGCCCCTGTCCTAGTTTATAATAATCTTGTCCCTGTGTCAGTAATGACTGCACTATGCCCTGTCACAGTTTATATTAATCTAAATTCTGTGCCAGTAATCACTCCACTAGATGCTGTCTCATTTGACATTGATCTAGACCTGTATCAGTAATCAGTTTATATTATCACAGAATCACACAGTGCAGAAGAGGCTCTTCGGCCCATCGAGTCTGCACTGACACGTGAGAATCACCTGATCTACCTACCTAATCCCATTTACCAGCACTTGGCCCATAGCCTTGAATGTTATGACGTGCCAAGTGCTCATCTAGGTACTTCTTAACGGATGTGAGGCAACCTGCCTCCACCACCCTCCCAGGCAGCGCATTCCAGACCGTCACCACCCTCTGGGTAAAAAGGTTTTTCCTCAAAAGCCCCCTAAACCTCCTGCCCTTCACCTTGAACTTATGTCCCCTTGTGACTGACCCTTCAACTAAGGGGACCAGCTGCTCCCTATCCACCCTGTCCATGCCCCTCATAATCTTGTACACCTCGATCAGGTCTCCCCTCAGTCTTCTCTGCTCCAATGAAAACAACCCAAGTCTATCCAAACTCTCTTCATAACTTAAATGTTTCATACCAGGAAACATCCTGGTGAATCTCCTCTGCACCCTCTCCAGTGCATCACATCCTTCCTATAATGTGGCGACCAGAACTGCACACGGTACTCCAGCTGTGGCCTCACAAAGATTCTATACAAGTCCAACATGGCCTCCCTACTTTTGTAATCTATGCCTCGATTGATAAAGGCAAGTGTCCCATATGCCTTTTTCACCACCCCACTAACATGCCCCTCCGCCTTCAGAGATCAATGGACACACACGCCAAGGTCACTTTGTTCCTCAGAACTTCCCCGTGTCATCCGGTTCATTGAGTACTTCCTAGTCAAATTACTCCTTCCAAAGTGTATCACCTCGCACTATTCAGTGCTAAATTCCATCTGCCACTTCTCTGCCCATTTGACCATTCCATCTATATCTTCCTGTAGCCCCAAACACTCAACTTCACTTTTAAGCAACCGGCCAATCTTTGTGTCCTCCGCAAACTTACCAATCCTACCCCCCACATAGTCATCTATGTCATTTATATAAATAACAAATAATGGGGGACCCAGCATAGATCCCTGTGGTACGCCACTGGACACTGGCTTCCAGTCACTAAAGCGTCCTTCTGTCATCACCCTCTGTCTCCTACAACTAAGCCAATTTTACAATGATATTCTGCCCTGCCTCAGTTTTTATCAATCTAGACCCTGTATCAGTAATCACCGTACTAGACCTTGTCTTCCTTACATTACTTTAGAGCCTGCATCAGTAATCACTGCACTGTGCCCTACCGCAGTTTATATTGAGCTAGGCCATGTATCAGTAGTCTCCGCACAAGATCTGTCTCAGAATATAATAATCTAGACCCTGTATCTGTAATCTCTCTACTTGAGGCTCTCTCAGTTTATATTAATCTAGACCCTGTAACATTAATTACTCCACTAGGCCCTGTCTCAGTTTTTATCAGTCAAGACCCTGGATCATTAATCATTGCAATGGCCATTGTCTCAGTTGACTTTGATCTAGACCCTGTATCAGTAATCATTGCAACAGACCCTGTCTCAGTTTACATTGATATTGACCCCACATCAGTTATCTCTGCACTAAACTCTGTCTCACTTTGTATTAGCCTAGTCCCTTTATCAGTAATCACTGCACTAGATCCAGTGATAAAAACAAAAAACTACTGCGGATGCTGGAAATCCAAAACAAAAACAGAATTACCTGGAAAAACACAGCAGGTCTGGCAGCATCGGTGGAGAAGAAAAGAGTTGACGTTTCGAGTCCACATGACCCTTCAACAGAACTGAGTGTAGTTAGGAGAGGGGTGAAATATAAGCTGGTTTAAGGTGGGGGGCGGGGGGAGAGAAGTTGAGGGTGGGGTGGTTGTAGGGACAAGCTACCAGTGATAGGAGCAGATAATCAAAAGATGCCACAGACAAAAGGTTCAAAAAGGTGTTGAAGGTGGTGATATTATCTAAGAAAAGTGCTAATTAAGAATGGATGGCAGGACGCTCAAGGTACAGCTCTAGTGGGGGTGGGGTGGAAATACTGACAAGGTATTAGTTGTAGATTTAAAAATAATGGAATTAGGTTGGAAAAGAAAAATCTATATAAATTATTGAAAAAAAAAAGGGAATGGGAAGAAACGGGGTGGGGATGGGGGGAGGGAGTTTAAGATCTAAAGTTGTTGAATTCAATATTCAGCCCGGAAGGCTGTAAAGTGCCTAGTATGAAGATGAGGTGCTGTTCCTCCAGTTTGCGTTGGGCTTCACTGGAACAATGCAGCAAGCCAAGGACAGACATGTGGGCAAGAGAGCAGGGTGGAGTGTTAAAATGGCAAGCGACAGGGAGGTTTGGGTCTTTCTTGCGGACAGACCACAGGTGTTCTGCAAAGCGGTCGCCCAGTTTGCGTTTGGTCTCTCCAATGTAGAGGAGACCGCATTGGGAGCAACGAATGCAGTAGACTAAGTTAGGGGAAATGCAAGTGAAATGCTGCTTGACTTGAAAGGAGTGTTTGGGCCCTTGGACGGTGAGGACAGAGGAAGTGAAGGGGCAGGTGTTGCATCTTCTGCGTGGGCATGGGGAGGTGCCATAGGTGGGGGTTGAGGAGTAGGGGGTGATGGAGGAGTGGACCAGGGTGTCCCGGAGGGAACGATCCTGATGGAATGCTGCCAGGGGGGGTGAAGGGAAGATGTGTTTGGTGGTGGCATCATGCTGGAGTTGGCGAAAATGGCGGAGGATGATCCTTTGAATGCGGAGGCTGGTGGGGTGATATGTGAGGACAAAGTGGACCCTATCATGTTTCTGGGAGGGAGGAGAAGGCGTGAGGGCAGATGCGCGGGAGATGGGCCGGACACGGTTGAGGGCCTTGTCAACGACCGTGGGTGGAAAACCTCGGTTAAAGAAGAAGGAGGACATGTCAGAGGAACTGTTTTTGAAGGTAGCGTCATCAGAACAGATGCGACGGAGGCGAAGGAACCGATAGAATGGGATGGAGTCCTTACAGGAATCGGGGTGTTAGGAGCTGTAGTCGAGGTAGCTGTGGGAGTCGGAAGGCTTGTAATGGACATTGGTGGACAGTCTATCATCAGAAATTGAGACAGAGAGGTCAAGGAAGGGAAGAGAAGTGTCAGAGATGGACCATGTGAAAATGATGGAGGGGTGGAGATGGGAAGCAAAATTAATAACTTTTTCCAGGTCCCGACAAGAGCATGAAGCAGCACCGAAGTAATCATCGATGTACCGGAGAAAGAGTTGTGGGAGGGGTCCGGACTAGGACTGGAACAAGAAATGTTCCACATACCCCATAAAGAGACAGGCATAGCTGGGGCCCATGTGGGTACCCATAGCCACACGTTTTATTTGGAGGAAGTGAGAGGAGTTAAAGGAGAAATTGTTCAGTGTGAGAACAAGTTCAGCCAGACGGAGGAGAGTAGTGGTAGATGGGGATTGTTCGGGCCTCTGTTCAAGGAAGAAGCTAAGGGCCCCCAGACCATCCTGGTGGGGGATGGAGGTGTAGTGGGATTGGACATCCAAGGTGAAGAGGAAGCGGTTGGGGCCAGGGAACTGGAAATTGTTGATGTGACGTAAGGTGTCAGAGGAATCACGGATGTAGGTGGGAAGGGACTGGACAAGGGGAGAGAGAAGGGATTCAAGATAACGAGAGATGAGTTCCGTGGGGCAGGAACAGGCTGATACGATCGGTCTGCCAGGACAGTTCTGTTTGTGGATTTTGGGTAGGAGGTAGAAGCGGGCTGTCCGAGGTTGGGCGACTATCAGGTTGGAAGCTGTGGGAGGAAGACCTCCAGAGGAGATGAGGCCAGTGACAGTCCTGGAAACAATGGCTTGATGTTCCGTGGTGGGGTCATGGTCCAGGGAGAGGTAGGAGGAAGTGTCTGCGAGTTGACGCTCAGCCTCCGCGAGGTAGAGGTCAGTGTGCCAGACAACAACAGCACCACCATTGTCAGCGGGTTTGATGACAATGTTGGGGTTGGACCTGAGAGAACGGAGTGCAGTAAGTTCAGAGATAGACAGATTAGAATGGGTGAGAGGAGCAGAGAAATTGAGACGGCTAATGTCACGCCGACAGTTCTCAATGAAAAGCTCAAGAGAAGGTAAGAATCCAGAGGGAGGGGTCCAGGTGGAGGGAGAATATTGGAGGTGGGTAAAAGGATCTGTTGAACGGGGAGAGGACTCCTGCCCAAAGAAGTGAGCATGGAGACGAAGACGGCGGGTGAAGAGTTCAGCATCGTGCCGAGCCCGAAATTCATTGAGATGAGGGCGTAAGGGTATGAAACTAAGTCCTTTGCTGAGCACTGAACGTTCAGCATCGGCGAGGGGAAGGTCAGGGGGTATAGTGAATACACGGCTGGGGCTGGGATTGGAAGATGGGGTGGGGATGGAGAGACAAGCAGGGGTGGAGGGTCCCAGATGGGTGTTGATGTCGATAAGTTGTTGGAGCTTGCGTTCCTTAGCACTTGAGAGAAAGAGAAAAAGAAAGAGAAAAAGAGAAAAGAGAAAAACTAGATCCAGTTTCCGTTTATATTAATTTAGTCCCTGCAGCAGTTATCACTGCAAGAGCTCCTGTCCCAGTTGTATTTATCTAGGCCCTGTACCAGTGAACATTTCACCAGTTTATGTTGGTTCAGACCCTGCATCAGTAATTACCAACCAAATGAGCCTGTCTCAGTTTATATTAATCAAGACCCTGTTTCAGTAATCACCGCACTTGACCCTGTTCTGGTAATAATAATTTGCACCCTGAATCTACAATCACTGCACTTGGCCCTCTCTCGTTTCCATTAACTGAGACCCTGTATCAGTAATCACTACAGTAGGCCCTGCCTCAGTTCAAATTTATCTTGGCCCTGTATTAGTAATCGCTGCATTGGACATTGTCTGAGTTTATATTGATTGAGACCCTGTATCAGTAATTACTGCACAAGAACCTGTCTCAGTTTATATTAAGCTAGATCCTGTGTCTGTAATCACTGCACTAGAGCATGCCTCAGTTTACATTAATCTAGCAGTATCAGTAATCACTGCATTCAACATTGTCTGAGTTTATGTTGATTGAGACACTGTATTATTAAACATTGTGCAAGACCCTGTCTCAGTTTATATTAATCTAGATCCGGTATCAGTCATCACTGCACTATGGCCTGCCTCAGTTTATATTAGTCCAGACCATCTATCAGTAATAATTGCATTAAGACCCGTCTCAGGTTATATTAATCTAGATCCTGTATCAGTAATGACTGCACGAGGCCCTGTCTCACTTTATATTAATCCAGACCCTGTATCAGTAATCGCTGCACTTGGACCTATCTAAGTTTATATTGATCGGGACGCTGTATCAGTAATTACTGCAATATGTCCTGCCTCAGTTTATATCAATTTAGACCCTTTATCAGCAATCACGGGACTTGGCCCTCTCTCTGTTTCTATAAATCTAGACCCTGTATCAATTATCACTGCATGAGGCCCTGCCTCAATTTATATTAATCTAGGCCCTGTGTCAGTAATCACTGCACTCGGCCCTGCCACAGTTTATATTAAGCTAGATGCTGTGCACTATGCCATGCCTCATTTTGTTTATCAATCTAGGCCCTGTATCAGTAGTCACTGCACTAGGCCCTATCTCAGTTTACATTAATTTAGTCGCTGCAGCAGTAATCACTGCCCGAGCCCCTGTCCCAGTGTTATTTATCTGGACCCTGCGTCAGGTTATGTTAGTTCAGACCGTGTATCAGTAATTACTGTCCAAGAGTCTGTCTCAGTTTATATTAATGAAGACCCTCTTTCAGTAATCACTGCACTCGTCCCTGTTCTGGTTATAATAATCTGCACCCTGAACCTATAATCCCTGCACTTGGCCCTCTCTCACTTTCTATTAACCTAGACCCTGCATCAGTAATCACTGCAATATGCCCTGCCTCAGTTTATTTCAATTTAGGCCCTGTATCAGCTATTACTGCATTTTTCCCTACTTTAGTTTCTATCAATCTGGACCCTAAATCAGTAATCGCTGCACTAGGCCATGCCTCAGTTCATATTAATCAAAACCATGTATCAGCAAACACTGCACTAAACACTGTCTCAGTTTTATTTTTATTAAGACCTAGGATCAGTAATCACTGCACTAGACACTGTCTCATGTTATATTAATACAGACCCTGTATCATTAATCACTGTACTAGACCTTACCTCAGTTTATATTGATGTACACCTTGTAACTGTAATCCCTTCAATGGACACTGTCTCAGTTTATATTGATCCTGATCCTGTATCATTAATCACTGCACTATCCCCTGTCCTACTTTATGGTAATCTAGTCCCTGTGTCAGTAATCACTGCAATAAGGCCTGCCTCAGTTCATATTAATCTAGACCCTAAATCTGTAACTGCTGCACTAGGCCCTGACTCAGATCATATTAGTTTAGGCCATGCATCAGTAATCAGCGCAATGGACACTGTCTCAGTCTATATTGATATTGATCCTGTATCATTAATCAATACCCTAGCCTCTGCCCTACTTTAGATTTACCTTGGCCCTGCATCAGTAATCACTGCACAATGCCCTGCCTCAGTTTTTGTCATCTAGGCCCTGTCTCTGTAATCATTGCACTAGGCTCTGTCTCAGTTTATATTAATCTAGACCCTGTATCAGTAATCCTGGCATTAGAGCCTGTCTCATTTTATATAAATCAAACCCTGTAAAATAATCAGTGCAATGGACACCTTCACTTTGTATTGATCTCATTCCTGTATCAGTAATCACTGCACTAGCCGCTGTCCTCGCTTTTATTTATCTCAGCCCTGCATCACTAGTCACTGTACTATGACCTGCTTCAGTTTATATCAAGCCAGGTCCTGTTTCAGTAATAACTTCGCTGGACCCTGTCTTCATTTATATTAGTCCACACCCAGTAGCAATAATGACAGAGCTAGAGAATGCCTCTATTTATATGAGTCCAGACCCTGTATCAGAAATCACTGCACTGGCCCCTATCCCAGTATATATTTATGTCGACGCTGTATCAGTGATCACTGCACTAGCCCCTGTCTCTGTTTATATTGATCTGGATCCTGTATCAGTAATCACTGCACTAGACCCAGCATCAGTTTATATCAACCTAAACCCTACAGTATTAATCACTGCACTTGGCCCTGTTTCGAGCTCTATTAATCTAGACCCTGTATCAGTAATCACTGCACTAGACCCTATCCCAGTTTATATTGATCTAGACCCCGTATCGTAATAAGTGCAATGGACATTCTCACTTTGTATTGATCTAGGCCCTGTATCAATAATCCCTGCAGTGTGCCATGCCTCAGTTTATATCAATCCATATCCTGTATCAATAATCACTGCACTAGACTTTATCTCAGTTTAAATGAGTCCAGAACCTGTATCAGTAATGACAGAACTAGAGAATGCCTCCGCTTATTTTAGTCCAGACACTGTAACAGTAATCACTGCACTAGCCCCTACCCCAGTTTATATTTATCTAGACCATGTATCAGTAATCACTGCACAATGCCCTGTCTCAGTTTCTGTCAAGCTAGAGCCTGTATCAGTAATCACTGCACTAGACCTCGTCTCAGTTTATATTAATCAAGACCCTGTATCAGTAATCACTCTACTGGACACTGTCTCAGTTTATATTGATCTAGACCATGTATCAGTAATCACTGCACGAGACCCTGTCTCAGTTTATATTAGCCTAGAGCCTTGTTCAGTTATCACTGCAATATGGCCTGCCTCAGTTCATATTAACCTAGGCCCTAAATCAGTGATCGCTGCACTAGGCTCTGTCTCAGTTTACATTAATCTAGACCCTGTATTAGTAATCACTGCACTATGCCCTGTCTCTGTTTTTATCATCTTGACCCTGTATCAGTAATCATCACACTAGGCTCTGTCTCAGTTTATATTAATCTAGACCCTGTATCGGTAATCACTGCACTGGCCACTGACTTAGCTTATATTGATCCAGACCCTTTAATAGTAATCACTGCACTGGACACTGACTTAGTTTATATTGATCCAGACCCTGTATTAGTAATGACTGCACTGGACATTGTCTGAGTTTATATTGATCAGGACCATGTATCAGTAAACATTGCACTGGAACTTGTCTCAGTTTCTATTAACCTAGTCATCTCTGTCGTTTATATAAATGACAAATAATAGGGGACCCAGCAGAGATCCCTGTGGTACGCCACTGGACACTGGCTTCCAGTAACTAAAGCATCATTCTGTCATCATCCTCTGTCTCCTACAACAAAGCCAATTTTAGAATTATGTTCTGCCCTGCCTCAGTTTTTATCAATCTAGACCCTGTATCAGTAATCACCATACTAGACCTTGTCTCAGTTTACATTAATTTGGAGCCTGCATCAGTAATCACTGCACTGGTCTCTGCCGCATTTTCTATCAATCAAGACCCCGTGTCAGTAAGCACTGCACTGGACATTGCCTCAATTTATACTGAGCTAGGCCATGTATCAGTCATCTCTACACTAGACCTGTCTCAGATGATATTAATCTGGACCCTGTATCTGTAATCTCTGTACTTGAGGCTCTTTCAGTTTATATTAATCTAGACCCTGTAACATTAATCGCTGCACTAGGCCCTGTCTCAGTTTTTATTAATCAAGACCCTGTATCAGTATTCACTGCAGTAGAAACTGTCTCAGTCGATATTGATCTAGACCCTGTCTCAGTTTATATTGATCTTGGTCCCACATCTGTTATCTCTGCACTAGACTCTGTCTCACTTTATATTAGTCCCTCTATCAGTAATCACTGCACTAGATCCAGTCTGAGTTTATATTAATTTATATCCCTGCAGCAGTAATCACTGCAAGAGATCCTGTCCCAGTTATATTTACCTAGGCCCTGTATCAGTGAGCACTTCACCAGGGCCTGTCACATTTTATGTTGGTTCAGACCCTTTATCAGTAATTACTGCACAAGAGCCTGTCTCAGTTTATATTAATCAAGACCCTGTGTCAGTAATCACTGCACTTGACCCTGTTCTGGTAATAATAATTTGTACCCTGATCCTAAAAGCACTGCACTGGACTGTTTCTCAGTTTCAATTAATCTGGACCCTGTATCTGTAATCACTGCACTAGACCCTGTGCCATTTTATATGCATCCAACCACGGCAAATCATGGCACTCGGCCTTGTCTAAGTTTATATCAATCTAGGCCCTGTATCAGTAATCACTGCACTAGTCCCTATGTCATTTTATATCAATTTGGTCCCTATATCAGCAATCACTGCACTTGAGCCTCTCTGAGTTTATATTAATCTCGGTCCGGTATCAGTAATCCCTGCACTATGCCCTGCCTCAGCTTTTTTTATGAATCTAGACCCTGTTTCAGTTATCACTGCACTAGGCCCCATCTCAATATATATTAACCTAGACCCTGTATCAGTTATCACTGCCCGAGCCCCTGTCCCAGTTATATTTATCTAGGCCCTAAATCAATGAACACTTCACCAGGCCATGTCTCAGTTTATGTTAGTTCAGACCGTGTATCAGTAATTACTGCACAAGAGCCTGTCTCAGTTTATATTAATCAAGGCCCTCTTTAAGTAATCACTGCAGTTGTCCTTCTTTTGGTTATAATAATCTGCACCCTGAATCAATAATCACTGCACTTGGCCCTCTCTCAGTTTCTATTAAGCGAGACCCTGTATCAGTAATCACTGCAGTAGGCTCTGCCTCAATTTATATTTATCTCGGCCCTGTATCATTAATCACTGCATTGGACATTGTCTGATTTTATATTGATTGAGGTCCTGTATCAGTAATTACTGCACAAGCACCTGTCTCAGTTTATATTAAGTTAGATCCTGTGTCTGTAATCACTGCACTAGAGCATGCCTCAGTATTTATAAATCTAGATCCTGTATCAGTAATCAGTGCACTCGACATTGTCTGAGTTTATATTGATTGAGACCCTGTATCAGTAAACACTGGACGAGACCCTGTCTCAGTTTATATTAATTTAGATCCTGTATCAGTAATGACTGCACTAGACCCTGTCTCAGTTTATATTAATCCAGGCCCTGTATCAGTAATCGCTGCACTTGGACCTATCTCAGTTTATATTGATCTGGACACTGTATCAGTTATCACTGCACTAGCCCCTGCCTCAATTTATATCACTCCAGACCCTGTATCTATAATCACTGCACTAGGCCCGGTCTTAGGTTATATTAATCTATATTAATCTACACCCTGTATCAATCAAGACTGCATTAGACCCTGCATCAGTTTCTATTGATCCATTTATCTGAACTCACTATCAGTAATCACTGACTATGGTCTGCCTCAGTTTATATCAACCTAGACCCTGTATCTGTAATCACTGCACTTGGCAGTGTCTCCGCTTTTATTAATCAAGACCCTGCATCAGCAATCACTGCAATGAACACTGTCTCCATATATATTGATGCATTAGGCCCTGCCTCAGTTCATATTAATTTAGGCCCTGTATCAGTAATACTGCAATGGGCACTGCCTCAGTTTATATTGATCCTGATCCTGTATCATTAATCTCTGCACTAGCCTCTGTCCAATTTATATTCACCTCGGCCCTGTATCAGTAATCACTGCATTAGGCTCTGTCTCAGTTTACATTAATCTAGAACCAGTATCAGTAATCTCTGCACTATGCCCTGCCTCAGTTTTTATCATCTAGACCCTGTATCAGTCATCATTGCACTATGTTCTGTCTCAGTTTATATTGATCTAGACCCCGTATCAGTAATCACTGCACTATGGCCTGCCTCTGCATATATCAATCCAGATCCTGTATCAGTAATCACTTCGCTTGACCCTGTCTCAGTTTATAATAGTCCACACCCTGTATGAGTAATGACAGAGCTAGAAAATGCCTCAGTTTATAAGAGTCCAGACCCTGGATCAGTAATCACTGCACTGGCCCCCAACCCAGTATATATTTATATAGACCCTGGATCAGTAATCACTGCACTCGCCCCTGTCTCTGTTTGTATTGATCTAGACCCTGTGTCAGTAATCACTGCACTAGACCCAGCATCAGTTTATATCAATCTAAACCCTATATCAGTAATCACTGCACTAGACCCAGCATCAGTTTATATCAATCTAAACCCTATATCAGTAATCACTGCATTTGGCCTGTCTCAAGTTCTATTAATCTAGACCATGTATCAGTAATCACTGCACTAGACCCAAATGTCCATCCATTGTTTTATCTCTACCTTTTAGCCTTTTTCTTCACTCCGCCCCACCCCCACTAGAGCTATCTGTACCTTGCTCGTCCTGCTTTCTACCCTTAATTAGCACATTCTTTTAGATAATATCACCACCTTCAACACCTCTTTGTCCTTTTGTCTGTAACACCTTTTGTCTGTGACACCTTTTGTCTGTGACATCTTTTGTTTATCTCCACCTATCACTGGCCCTCTATCCAGCTCTTCTTGTCCCACCACCACCCCCCACCCTTCAAACCATCTTATAATGCACCCCTTTTCTATTTTTCCTTAGTTCTGTTGAAGAGTCATGCGGACTCAAAATGTTAACTGTGCTCCTCTCCACAGATGCTGCCAGACCTGCTGAGTTTTTCCAGGTATTTTTGTTTTTGTTTTGGATTTCCAGCATCCGCAGTTTTTTGCTTTTATCTTAGCGTTTAATTGACTGCCACTTCTCTTCAAGGAATGCCTACCTTGAAGAAGTTTTGCTCTTCTCTCTGTCAGGATTTTTGTATCTCTCTTTTGCCTTGTTCACCTTCATTGCTTTCCATTTCTCTCCTGGTGTTTGACAAGGTGTTTACTAAAACCCGCTTTACCCTTAATTAGCACATTCCTTTAGATAATATCACCACCTTCAACACCTCTTTGTTCTTTTGTCTGTGACACCTTTTGTCTGTGACATCTTTTGGTTATCTCCACCTATCACTGGCCCTCTATCCAGCTCTTCTTGTCCCACCACCACCACCCCCCTCCCCACCTTCAAACCAGCTTATATTGCACCCCTTTTCTATTTTTCCTTAGTTCTGTTGAAGTGTCATGCAGACTCGAAATGTTAACTGTGTTCCTCTCCACAGATGCTGCCAGATCTGCTGAGTTTTTCCGGGTATTTTTGTTTTTGTTTCATTTTATATTGATCGAGGCCCTGCATCATAATCAGTTCAATGGACACTGTCTCATTTTATATTAATCTAGGCCCTGTATCAGTAATCACTGCACTATGCCATGCCTCAGTTTATATCAATCTATATCCTGTATCAGTAATCACTGCACTATGCCTTAACTCAATTTATATTAGTCCAGAACCTGTATCAGTAATGACAGAACTAGGGAATGACTCAGTTTATTTTAGTCCAGACACTGTAACAGTAATCATTGCACTAGCCCCTGTCCAAGTTTATATTTATCTAGACCCTGTATCAATAATCACTGCACTACGCCCTGTCTCAGGTTATATCAAGCTGGAGTCTGTATCAGTAATCACAGCACTATACCCTGTCTCAGTTCATATTAAACAAGACCCTGTATCAGTAATCACTCGACTGGACACTGCCTCAGTTTATATTGATCAAGACCATGTATCAGTAATCACTGCACTTGGTCCTGTCTCAGTTTATATTAGTCTAGATCCTTTATGAATAATCACTGCACTAGCCCCCGCATCAGTTTATATCAACCTAGACCTGGCAACAGTAATCACTGCACTTGGCCCCATCTCAAATTTTATTAATCCAGACCCTGTATCAGTAATTACTGCACTGGACACTGCCTCAGTTTATATTGATCTAGACCCTATATCATAATTAGTGCAAAGGATACTGTCTCTGTTTATATTGATCGACACCCTATATCAGTAATCATTGCACTAGCCCTGTCCTAGTTTATTTTTATCTCAGCCCTGTATGAGTAATCACTGCACTGGACACTGTCTCAGTTTATATTGATCTACACCCTGTATCAGTAATCATTGCACTAGCCCCTGTCCTAGTTTATTTTTATCTCAGCCCTGTATGAGTAATCACTGCACTATGGCCTGCCTCAGTGTATATCAACCTAGACCCCGTATCAGTAATCACTGCGCTGGACATTGTCTGAATTTATATTGATCGAGACCATGTATCAGTAAACACTGGACTAGACCCTGTCTCAGTTTATATTAATCTAGATCTGTGTCTGTAATCACCGCACTCGAGCATGTCTCAGTTCATATTAATCTAGATCCTGTATTAGTCATCACTGCACGTGAGCCTGTCTCAGTTTACATTAATCTAGACCCTGTATCAGTAAACATTGCACTCGGCCCTGTCTCAGTTCATGATAATCTAGACCGTTCATTAGTAATCACTGCACGAGGCACTGTCTCAGTTTATATCAATCTGGATAAAAGCAAAATAGTGTGGATGCTGGAAATCTGAAAGAAAAGCATAAAATGCTGGAAAATCACAGTAGGTCTGACAGCACCTGTGGTGATAGAAGCAGAACTAACTTTCTGAGACCGTATGACCTTCCTCAGAGCTAAATAGAATTCAAAATGTGATGACATTTGCTGTTTAAGCAGGATGGAGAAGGTCAGGCTGGATAGAATGCAAGCAATAGGTGGGGGTAAGGTGACACTGACAAAAATATCATAGGTAAAAGGAAAAAGGGAGTGATAATGGTAGTGGTAAGGCTAAAGTAGGTGCTAATAGAGTCATAAAGGTAAGAAAGCATAATGTGTTAACAGCAGAGCCAGAATCAGCACACTGTAAAAGAACAACATGGAACAAGTAACTGATGGCCCTTTTGGGGGTGCAGTAGGGGGAGGGGCGGTGTTTGGGGAAAAACAGTATAAAAGGGAATAGAAAAGGGATGAAAAAGAGGACAAAACAATGAATAAATGAATAAGGCGATAAAGTGCATAATTGGAAGATGAGTTTCTGTTCCTCCAGTTTACGTTGGACTTCACTGGGACAATGCAGCAGGTCAAAGAGGGGCATGTGGGTATCAGAGCAGGATGGTGTGTTGAAATTGTAAGGGACAGGAAGGCCTAGGTCATGCTCGCAGACAGACCGAAGGTGTCCCACAAAGCCGTCTGCCAGTCTGTGTTTGGTGTCCCCAAGCTAGGGGACACTGCATTGAGGCCATCGAATGCAGTAGACCAAATTGAAGGAGGTGCAATGAAGCGGTACTTCACCTGAAAGGAGTATTTGGGCCCTTGGATGGTGAGGAGGGAGGAGGGTAAGGGACAGGAGTGGCATCTTCTCTGATTGCTTGGGAAGGTGCCATGGGAAGGGATGAGGTGTTGGGGCTGATGGAGGAGTGGACCAGGGTGTCTCAGAGGGAACGGTCCCTGCGGAATGCTGACAGGGGTGGGTGGATGGGGGTGGGGTGTTGAAGGGAAGATGTGTTTGGTTGTGGCATCATGTTGGAGTGAGCGGAAATGGCGCAGGATGATCCTTTGGATGTGGGTATGGCGGGGTGAAATGTGATCAGAAGGGGGACCCTATCATGATTCTGGGAGAGAGAGGAATGCGTGAAAGCAGAGACGTGGGAGATGGGTCGGACACGGTTGAGGGCCCTGTCAACCACAGTGGGTGGGAAACCTTGGTTAAGGAAGAAGGAAGGCATGTCAGAAGCATTGTTTTGGATAGTGGCATCAACAGAGCAGATGCGAAGGAGGTGAGGGAACTGAGAGGATGGGATGGCATCTTTCCAGCATTTTCTGTTTCGATATCAGCCTAGACCCTGTATCAGCAATTACTGCATTGGACCCTGCCTCCATTGACATTAATCTCGGCCCTGTATAAGTAATCACTTCACTAGACCCTGTCTCAGTTTATATCAATCTAAACCCTGTATCAGTAATCACTGCACTAGGCCCTGTCTCAGCCTATAATAATCCAGGCCCTGCATCAGGAATCACTGCATTAGACCCTGCCTCAGTTTATGTTAATCAAGGCCCTGTTTTAATAATTCCTATACATTCCTTGTTCAATTTATTTCACGCCCTCATTTGTAACTGTAAACGCTAGATTACACTTTGCTTTAGTTATTGTTGGAAAGGTAACGTCACTGTTAATAGTACAATGGGCCCTATCTTGTTTATTACTGCAGCCGTCCATATCTCTACATGTGGTGCAATTGGTCCTTTCCCAGTTACCACTGCACCTGACCCTGCTCCTGTTTATATCATTAGGTCTTGCGCCAGTTATTACTACATTAGGCCATGCTTCTGTGGACACTCCAATTAACCCTTTTCCAGTTCGCACTGTAGTACAACCATGTTTTAATTTATATTTCACTGCACCTTGTGTTTCGTTATTTTACACTGAACTATGCTTCAGTGATCACTGTCCTTGACCTGCTCACCTTGTCTCAGTGATGACTGTACTGGACCATACAAACATATGAGCATACAAACAAGGAACAGGAGTAGGTCATTCAGCCCCTCGAGCCTGCTCCGCCATTTAATAATATCATGGCTGATCTGATAGTAACATGAGATGCATCCCGCCGACCCCTGATAACCGATAACCCCCTTGCTTAGCAAGAATCTGTCCATCTCTGCCTTAAAAATATTGAAAGGCTCTGCTTCCACTGCCTTTTTAGGAAGAGATTCCCAAAGACTCATGACCCTGAGAATGAAAAAAAATTCGCCTCATAACAGTTTTACATGGGCGACCCCTTATTTTAAACAGTGAACCCTAGTTCTAGATTCTACCACAAGAGGAAACATCCTCTCCACATCCACCCTACCAAGACCCCTCAGGATCTTGTATGTTTCAGTCAAGTCACCTCTTACTCTTCTAAACCCCAGAAGATATAAGCCTAGTCTGTCCAACCATTCCTCATTAGACAACCAACCCATTCCAAGTATTAGTCTAATAAACCTTCTCTGAACCTCTTACAACACATTTACATCCTTCCTTAAATAAGGTGACCAATACTGTACGCAGTACACCAAACATGGTCTCACTGGTGCCCTGTATAACTGAAACATAACTTCCATACATTTGTATTCAATTCCCATCGCAACAAATGATAACATTCTATTAGCTTTCACAATTACTTACCATTTCTCCTTTTATCTTTCTCTCAGCACTGTATCTGTGCATATAACGCTATCTGCAGTTTAACTTATTAATGCACTGAACCATGCCCCTATATACACTACAATTGACCTTTTCTCAGTTATTACTGCACTAGACTATGTCTCTATCTCTATTACATTATATGATGCTTCATGTATTAATGCACATAGCCGTGCCTCTATATGTACTGCAAGTGACAATTTCTGAGCTGCTGTTGCATTGCAGAAAGTCTCCGCTTGTATTATATTAGGATTTATCTGACACCCAACTTGTGAGATAAGTTATTGCTCGTGGAATAAAAGGGTCAGAAGCAATGTGGATACAAAATTAGCTGAAAAAAAGGAAGCAGGGCGTAATGGTCAATGTATGTTTTTCGGGCTGGGGAAAGGTTTGTAGTGGAGTTCCCCAGGGGTCGGTATTGGACCGTTGCTTTTCCTGTTATATATTAACGATCTAGGCCTTGGTGTGCAGGGGACAATTTGAAATTTTGTGGATGATACGAAGGTTGGGAGTGTTGTAAACTGCCAGGAGAACGGTGTGGAACTTCAAGAGGACACAGACAAGTTGGTGGAGTGGGCAGATAGGTGGCAGATGAAGTCCAATGTGGAGAAGTGTTAGGTGATGCATTTTGGGAGGAGGCACATGGACAGATAATATAAAGTAAGGGGTGGAGTTTTGAAAGGAGTGCAGGAGCAGAAAGACTTGGGTGTATATATGCATAGATCATCGAAAGTGGCAGGACCGGTGGAGAGAGCAGTTACTAAAGCATATAGTATCCTGGGCTCTATCAATAGGGGCATAGAGTACGAGAGCAGGGAGGTTATGCGGAATTTATATAAGGCCCTCGTTAGACCTCATCTGGAATATTGTGTACCGTCCTTGGTACCATGTTATAGGAAGGATGTGAAGATATTGAAGGGAGTGCTGAAGAGGTTTACAAGAATATTCCAAGGGATGAGAAACTTCAGTTATGAGGATAGATTGGAGAAGTCGGGACTGTGTACCATGGAGAGGAGAAGGCTGAGAGGAGATTTGATTGAAGTTTTCAAAATCATGAGTGGGCTGGACAGAGTAGAGAGGAAGAAGCTGTTCCCATTCGTAAAAGGATAAAGAACAAGAGGGCAAAGATTTAAAGTGATTTGCAAAAGAAGCAAAGGTGACGTGAGAAAAAAACTTTTTCACACAACGAGTGGTTCGGGTCTGGAATGCACTGCCTGGAAGTGTGAGGGAGGCAGGTTCAACTGAGGCATTCAAGAGGGCATTAAATGATTATTTGAATAGAAACAAAGTGCAAGGGTATTGGGAAAGGTCAGGGCAATGGCACTAGGTCAGAATGCTCATTTGGAGAGCTGATTCAGACAAGATGGGCTGAATGGCCTCCTTCTGTGCCGTTAAAGTTCTGTGATTCTATGATCCTTTGATATTACTGTATTAGGCTGCTTCATTCATTATTGTACTCTTCTATGTCTCACCTTATATTATAAAGGTCCTATCCCATTTATTAATACACTACACCAAGTCTCAGTTATTACTGCTCTATAACAGGTCTCTGCTAACTGGATAGAGCTGGAGAGAGAGCCAGGTGGATAGGTGGGTATTAATTTTTAAAATGTTATAACATCCTGTAAGTAAAAAGGGGTTGGGAGAATACATTTAGTCTTGTTACTAACTATTAGACGTTGTGTGCAATTTCTAATTGCTCCAGTGTGATGTGTGTAATGTTTGTGTTGAAAGGTTAGGGTGTAGGGGAAGTTTGAGCTGGAGACATCAATAATTGGCCCACAATTAGCACTGGTTGGCGTATATTTGTAGGCGGTTCTGAGAGACCAGCCAACCTTGACAAAGAGAAAAGCCCCAGAAACTGAACTGGACTAGCCATATAAATACAATGGCTACAAGAGCAGGTCAGAGGCTCGGAATTGTGCGGCGAGTAACCCAACTCCTGGCTCCCCAAAGTCTGTACACCATTTATAAGTCACAAGTCGAAAGTGAGATGGAATACTCCCCACTTGCCTGGATAAGGGCTGCTCCCACAACACTCAAGAAGCTTGACACCGTCCAGTACAAAATAGCCCGCTTGATTGACACCACATGCACAAACATTCACTACCTCCACTACCGACGCACAGTGTCAGCAGCGTGTATCAACTACAAGATGCGTTGCAGAAATTCCCCAAGGCTTATTTGACAGCCCCTTCCAAATCCACGACCACTGCCAACTAGAAGGACAAAGGCAGCAGATTGAAGGGAACCTGGAAATTTCCTTCCAAGTCACTCACCACCCTGACTTGGAAATATATCGCCGTTCCTTTATTGTCGCTGGGTCAGAACCCTGGAATTCCCTCCCTAACAGCACTATGGGTGTACCTACACCACATGGACTACAGCGGTTCAAGAAGACAGCTCATCATCACCTTCTCAAGGACAAGCAGGGATATGCAATAAAGGCGGATGCAGCCAGCGACACCCACATCCCATGAAAGGATAGAAAACTTTTCTCACAATAAACATATACCCCTTTCTCTGAATTTACTCTTTAATGTCAGATCGGAAGAGTCATCCGATTTAAAAAATCTGTTATTCTCTAGCACTGTATACATGAGGCATCATGTGCTCCTCATATTTGTTATTGATAAGAATAGCCGTGCTACCTGTTGAATCTATATTTAAATGATCAGTTTCTGTTCTATTGGATATATTTACTCACAAAATTTTGAAACCTTTTGTGTTTTTGTTACAGGGAGGAGTGGCAACGATTTAGTGGCTCATGAACCGCCATAATTAACGGTTCAAGAAGGATATTAGCTGCAGATGCTCCACATTCTGTCGTAATTCCTATTTCTACTGATATGTCCAGTATCCCGGGGCAGTTCCGCGATATTTAATGAAGAGGTTCGGCAAGGGACAGAGAGATAAGTCTCCAGATATCCTCGACCTGTTCTCTGCTGTTTTGGGCAGACAAAAAAACTGACCCTGAGCAGTTCCCGGCTCTCTCGTCTCTGTCTCTACCGTCTATCACTGTCCGCCGAGCCTCGATGTTAGACAGGCGCTGTCAGGCCCTACAACAACCGACAGAGAACTCTCACTTTTTTTTTCATTGAATCAATTTTGGCCCTGAATTGTTAACTGTTAACGGAACAGAAACCAAGATAAAGACTAGTTTTGTGAAATTTCTGTGTTGCAGACCCCATTATTGTCCATCTGTTTAATATTCCTCTTAATATCAGCTGTGCGAATGGTCAGTGAGCAGCTCTTTTAATGCGAGTTTCCGGCATTGGTGGACAACATTAAGGACAATGACGGCTGTCTGACAGCGCGGTGTATTACTGCGGGCTGAGAGACACAGTGACAGGAACCAGAGGGGGCCCCGTACAAAAACAGTGCTGCAATATTTCAAAGTGAATTGAATAGCGGACTATATAGCGATATCCAGGGAATGCACGTTCTTCTCCAAGTAAAGCCACCAGGCAATCTGTTCACAAGGCAACTCCCATCAACTTTGAGTAGGTGAGTTTAAATGCACAATTTATTCACTCCATAATTCAGCAGGAGAAACCCTGCGCAGGTCTTTTTGGTTACCCGACCTGTTAATGCCTGATACATAGGAAGTTTCTCCTGTTTGTTGCCCGTGTATTTTCACGCTCCCTTTAGTGTGCCACTAACACAACAATTACAAGTTAAGATCTACTCGTTGTGTGAACGCAGTAGAATGTTGATCAAACCCGACTTCATCACAGTCAACAAGCTCAGTCTAATTTGTGATAATGAGTGAAATAACTGAAAATCTCCATCTACATTCACACCCTTGTATTTCTTTCTTTGAGAAGACCTTCATGCCGGTTCATTAAAGTTCACACTGTCTCTCAGGTCAATTAGAGATCAAGCTGTGTAAACTCACCCGTCTTTCTCTCTGATCAGCAGAATGCGACGTTGAAGTCTCAGTTCTCCGTATTAAAGACTTTCACCATGTAGTGACGGAAATAACATCAGTCCAATCAGATCCAGTGATCTCAGCTTCTCCAATCGTATGTTCTGCAGGAAGTGACATCAGAACAGCCTCAGCCAATGATGTCAGACTATTCTTGTTCGATACTCTGCAGGTTTCTGAGACACAAAAAGTCCCTTGAATTCCCGGAGCAGCAGCAATGCGACTCTCCGTTCTCGCTGTGATCTGGGTGACATTCACTGCCTGTAAGAAGTTTAACATTTTTAAAAGGGTTTAATTTTCGGAGGAATGAAATTAAAAATAACGGAGTTCATGTTAAAAATGCAGCAGACCTTGGTTAGAGCACGCTTCAGCTATTGTGAGCAATTCTGACTTCCTTACAGGAGGAATATAAAGAGGCATAGACACAACTCAGCAAGGCATTACAGTGATGATGCCAGGTTTGAGAGGTAAAGAAAACACTGCACAGACTGACCTCCTTTCCTATATTAAAGAGAAGTCAGATGGGTAACCAAACAGGGTTCTTTTAATGATGATGGACTTTGAAAGGGTACATATGGAGATGTTTCCACCTGTACTTAATTCAAAACTGTGGGGTATAATTATAAGTGACCAAAAGATCCAACATGGAGTTCAGGAGAAATTGATTTATCCAGAGATGGGATGGAGTATGTAAATTATTATCACCAGCAGGGGCTGAGGCGAACTGATGCATTTAAGGGACAAGGAGGGTGAATGGAATAGGAGGATTTGCTGAGAGAGTGAGATAAAGAGGGATAGGCTCATTGGAATTGTAAACACAGAAATATTGAGTAAGGTGCCATTTTCTGTGGTGTAATTTGTATACCATTTCATGTAGCATTGTCTGCGAAATTGCACCGTTAGTTCAGTTCAGTTGAACTTTTAATCGCAAATTTCTGCTTTCTTTAACCTTGTGTTGCAGATCTGAGCGATGCAGATTCTGTTATTCAGCGGGAATCCTCAATCTGCAGTTTGTTCTCTCGGTCGCTGCTGGAAACCGTTGGGTTACAGTTTGATCCGAGATGAATGTGGTTTCTTCTCAGTGTGTGTTTGAGCGGCTGACAGAACGGCTGAACATTGTGGTTGCATCTGCCCGAGATTCTACACATAAACCCAAATAGACAGGAGCTCCGAGTCACAGTTCAACGACAGTTTGTGTACAGGTGTGAGACTGTTTTCCATCGCTATGAGTCTGAGAGAGCAGCAATACACAGCAGCGTCAGTCAGCTGCAGACCCGAGATGGTTAAACTAGTGAATTTCGTGGAGGTCTGGAGCTCGACTGAGAAAAGGATTTGGGCAAAATCTGTTTTTATTTCATAACTGCTCGTAGATTTCAGCAATAGAAACTGGAGCTGGGCTCCTAGATGCTGCCTGTACCAGTCTAGCCAATAGCTGCTTTGTGTCGTATGATAACTGCAGCTTAAAGTGACCGCTTCTCCTTTTGCCTTTGCATCTGAGGACAGCGGCTCTTACAGAATTTCCATGAATTAGATGTGAACAACATGCTGAAACAGAAAGAAAATCAGACCATTTAAAAGATGTGTGGGAAATGAGAAAAATAAAGATGAAATGTGCGTTGTCCAAAATTACCTGTCAGAAATGCTCACCACACAATCCAGATGTTGAGTAGTCGCATTGTTGTTGTCCGCTCTGTAAAAGGGGAGTTGGATATTTGAAGACACCTGTTTTAAAACCCCAACGTCACTAATCTGCTTTCGTGTCTCAGGATGTTCTCACCTGACTTCTTTCGGTCCCCAGTGGTGCTGTGAGAGCGGTAGATGGTGAGCTGGTCCTCAGTGAATGTAAACACACCGAGCTGGACTACGGTCAGTGTTTTTACAGGGGGAATGGCTCAGCTTTAGAGACCTAGTTTGATGTTCTGGCTGTCAGTGAATTTAATCACCCAGAGCTGGGCGATATTTAGTGTCCCTATAGGGGGAATGGTTCAGCTTTAGAGATCAGCGTAACAGTGGCTTATTATTGTAACTGGGAAACACAAGGCTGACCTGACCGGGAGCAGAGTTGGAACAGTGACTCCACTGAGATTTCCCTCAAGCATCAGTTAACTATTGAGCTAAGGACGATTCTGTGTTTTGTCTCAGTGATTTCGAGATCCGTGATATTACAGCGGTGATATCTATTGTTACTGAACAAGTAATTGAACAAACCTAGAGAAACAAACCTAGAGGAATTCACCAAAGCTCCTTCGACAGCAACTTCCAAACCCACGACCACTACCATCTAGAAGGACAAGGGCAGCAGATAGATGGGAACACCACCACCTGGAGATTCCCCTCCGAGTCATTCATCATCCTGACTTGGAAATATGTCACTGTTCCTTCACTGTCGCTGGGTCAAAATCCTGGAACTCCCTCCCTAACAACGCTGTGGGTGTACCTACACCACATGGACAACAGCGGTTAAAGAAGGCAGCTCACCACCTAATTCTCAAGAGCAATTAGGGATGAGCAATAAATGCTGGTCCAGCCAGTGAAGCCCACATCCCGTGAATGAATAAAAAAACAGCTCTCCCTCTAATTTAAACAACATTTCGAGCACTGACCCCTGATTTTGTTTATTTAAAATTTTGTTTAAAACTCAGTCGTGGATTCTGCCCTTCTTTGTGCAAGTAAGGATATATTTAAACAGCCATAGTCTTCAGACTTTGGGTTTGCAAACAGAGAGAAAAGAGATTGTGTCAGATCGACTCTGTGCAGCAAGTTACAGAAGACAGAACGCTCCGGGCGAGTCAAAGTTCCCAGGGTGAGGTGCAGGGTGAATACTCATTAACAAGAATTTAGCGCCCATTGTGCATGAAAAGCTGTACCTACAACCGTCAATCAGGTTAGAAAAAGATGAGGTGCAGAGAGAAACAAAATAAAAGGATTTTGAATTGTCTTTTGCTCCTTTATCATCGACCCCCACCATAGGTACAGTGAATGGCTTCAGAAATCACATTTCATCAGATCTTTTCTTCATATTTTAATATTCCTTTCCCCATCTTCAGAAATCTCATCTCAGTGTGTATTCATCCTTTATATTTTAATATCCCTTTCCTCCTCTTCAGAAATCCCCACTCAGGTGTATCTTTCCTTCATATTTTACTATCCCTTTCCCTATCCTCCACACCTTTCACTCACTTGCCTTGCCCAGTGATTGATATCAGATTTTAATCCATCGATATGACTTTCTGAGGATCATTAAGGAAGAGCTGCTGTTGAGGTAGAAGCAGAGATAGATTGCTGACTGTGATTGATGCACTTTGAAAATACACTGAAAATTAAACCCAGGGTATCTGGCCCTCACCATGGACCTGTCTTAATGCAAGGCAAACATGCAAAACTTTCAATACAAACAATTAACGCAGCTGAAACAAAATGTAAAATTGCCTTAATAATTGAACAGTAGGAAGGTAGAAAGGAGAACATACATACCTGCTGGTTTTGCTATAATAACTGCAGATGAAGGTGAAAGAGATCCGAGAGTCGAGCGGGTTCCGATTTGCAGGGCATGCAGTCAAGAATACCTTGCATACTGACAGTAAGAGATATCTTTTCATGATACCTTGACATTGGCAGGGTCAATGTGTCTGTGGTCGCTGTTTAATTGCAGCATTTACCTGTACAGCACATGGTCAAAACAGGCGGGAGGAAGTTGCTTCAACAATAATCTGTCCATTGAAAAATGATACAACTCCACCTCTCTATGAGAACCATGTTAGTCCCAGGTTCACGAAATGAATTCCAATGTTATTATATAGCTGCAAATCCCTTCACCATTGAGCTCGGGTTGAAGTATGCGGGTGAAAGCAGATTTTGGATGACAGAAAAATCCCAACTCAATCCGAATTGTAATCCATTGTCATGGAAAATGTATTTAAGTCAAAACTGTCAACTTGAAGTAGCTATCTTATTTGTATTCAAGTAAGGTATGAAATTTTTAGCATTAGCAAAGATAGAATATTATGAATTCAAACTGAAGGGCTGAAAATAATTTTTTTGTGAATTAAATGGAAGCAAATGCCAGTCAGCATTCTTTGGGGCAACATGACACAGCGACCCGGCACCGCCACCTGGTGGCCTGGTTTAAATGATCACCTTTGAGAGGATCACAGAGATCATTGCTCACGATTTGTGTTCTCTCTGTTTCCATTATTCGGTCTGATTCAGGATAATGAATCGGACGCTCCTCCCACCTTCCAAGAAAGCTGAGCGAGAACCTCCCTCATACTTCACTCTGTGAGGTGAAGCCCTAGAAGCCTGTTTCTAGCGGGTACAGTGTTCTGGTG
Organism: Cetorhinus maximus; assembly: GCF_964194155.1. Taxonomy (NCBI): domain Eukaryota; kingdom Metazoa; phylum Chordata; class Chondrichthyes; order Lamniformes; family Cetorhinidae; genus Cetorhinus; species Cetorhinus maximus. The sequence continues at coordinate 63,789 of NW_027596682.1, forward strand.
TTCGTTAAGATTGATGCGCAAGAGCATTGACTTCTCCAGAAGCAGCTACCCTGACCTGGATCTGCCGACAGTTAATTTACCGAAGTTGATAGGACACGCCATGAAGCTAAGCTTCATTTTATTGGTGGCCTCTCTGGATTTCTCACTCTATCCTCCACGTGATTGCGGCACACATCATTAGATACAATATGACTATAATATCTTATATAGTGCAATATATAATAGTGCAATATATATTACCACAGCATAATATATAATATTCGTTTATGGGGTATGGGCGTCGCTGGCTGGGCCACCATTTATTACCCATCCCTCCCTAGTTGACCTTGTTCAGAGTGCATTTAAGAGTCAACCACGTTGCTGTGGGACTGGAGTCACACGTTGGCCAGGCCAAGTAAGGATGGTAGATTTCCTGCTCTATAGAGCATAAATGAACCAGATGGGTTTATACGACAACCGACAGTGGTTTCATCGTCATATTCCCAGATTTGTATTGAATTCAAATTTCACGATTTGCCGGGGTTCGAAATATATATATATATATGTACATATGTATAAAAATATAATTATGCTATATTCTGTTGGATTGCATTTTCCTGTATTCTATTAACTTGTATTTTGTTATTTTGTATTTTATTGTTGTATGTTATAAGGAATTGCGTTATTTGTACTAATTATGTGACATTATATCTAATGCAACTGGCAGTGATGGAACATGACAGTCAGCGGTTGTTGCAGAAGGGGACATTGTATCATTGACCTGTTTTAAGACAGTAGCAGGGCGGATCCTACAATGGTACAGACAATATCCGGACTGAACAGTGCAGCACCAGGCGAGTAGTACCAGCGATCGGAAAAGTATCAAGGCTTGGCCCAATTTAGCATAGTGAAGTGCTCTGAATGTTAGCAACACTTCAGTGACAGACGATGCCACCTATTTCTGTTCGTTTGAGATAGAAGGTGTTACCTCGCAATAAGGATCATAGAAAAGCCTTCTGAGGGAGAGGGTGACAATTTGTAGCCTCTGCCCTCATCAAAGAACTGGGAGTTTGATAACAATCTCCCTGGAAAAGGGCCCTCAGTCACCTAATAAGTGAATACTGCCGTCATCAGGATTCACACTATAAAATCAGACCAGAAGGGTCAACATCCGTTTAATATTCATTTATTTCCTGCCAAAATGGAAATCAGACACCATGTGTTCCCCACGTTCCTTCTGAAAATGCGTTCAGTGGGCCAACGTTTAAATAATCATTGGGTATTTCATGTTTAAATCTAGTCCTAAACTTTGGCGCATTCTGTGCTTTGTTACAGGCAAGAGGGAGAGAGAGAGAGAGAGAGAGTCCCTGCATCCCTCTGGGTTAACGGTCTGGAAGAAAAGGTAATAATGTTAGGCTGAAGTTACCGCACACCTGATAACTTTCTCTAGCTCTGCTGGCACATTAATATTCCGGGTGAGATCCGAGATATTAGCTGAGGAGGTGTAGCTCGAAGCATTGAGTTAGGTCTCAATATTTCCATGCAGGCTCCCTGTTGACGTAGGAAAGTACCAAGAGAGTAATACAACTATTTGAGAAATAAACCTACCAATCTTTCTCCGTGGGCTTTCTTGGGATCAAATTCCCCACCAATAAAAGCGCAAAAGAGCACTTTATGGTGTTGTGAGTAGTCGCTCAGGATTTTGTACAGCGACTTGGCTGTTACCTGACGCTGTGCTTCACTGCACTGTAATAGACCGCATTGGCCTTCACACTCAGACAGCTTATGTTGAGGTAACCAGACTTTGTAGACCTGTCAGCAGCCGCCAGATATTGTCCTGAGATGTTGCCTTCTTTCAGCACCACTGTTCTGCTGATTATCCAGCCTGGAGGCTGTGCCGGTTTCTGCCGATACCATTGCCTGTAGTCCATTGCACCGTTTTATATTCACAATATAACTGCCCCGAACCCTCATCTAATACGAAAATAAAAATACCTGGAAAATCTCAGCAGGTCTGACAGCATCTACGGAGAGAAACACAGTTAACATTTCGAGTCCGTATGACACTTCAACAGAACTAAGGAAAAATAGAAGAGAGGTGAAATATAAGCTGGTTTAAGGGGTGACGTGGAGGGGTGGGGTGGGGGGTGGAGGGGGGGACACAGGTAGAGCTGGATAGAGGGCCAGTGATAGATGGAGATTTCCAGGAGATGTCATAGACAAAATGATATAGAGATGTTGACGGTGGAGATATTAGATAAGAAATGTGCTAACAGGTGACATTAAGGGTAGAAAGCAGGACGAGCAAAGTATAGATAGCCCAAGTGGGGTTGGAGTGGGGGGGTGGAGTGGGGGGGGGGGGGGGGAAGGGATCGAAATAGTCTAAAAGGTACAGATAAAACAATGGATGGAAATACATTAAATACATTTAAAAGTAATGGAAATAGGTGGGAAAAGAAAAATCTATATAAATTATTGGAAAAAACGGGGATCAGAAAGGGAGTGGGGATGGAGGAGAGAGTTCACGATCTAAAATATTCATTCTGGAAGTCTGTAAAGTGCCTATTTGGAAGATGAGCTACTGTTCCTCCAGTTTGCGTTGAGCTTCACTGGAACATTGCAGCAGGCCAAGGGTGGACATGTGGGCAGGGGAGCATGGTGGACATGCATTTCAACACACCACCCTGCTCTCATGCTCACATGTCCTTCCTTGGCAAACTGGAGGAACAGCACCTCATCTTCCAACTAGGCACTTACAGTCTTCCAGACTGAATATTGAGTTCAACAATTTTAGATCATGAACTCTCTCCTCCATCCCCACCCCCTTGCCGATCCCCGTTTTTTTCAATAATTTATGTATATTTTTCTTTTCCCACCTATTTCCATTATTTTTAAATGTATTTCCATCCATTGTTTTATCTCTACCTTTTAGTCTATTTCGATCCCTTCTCCCCACCCCACCCCCACTAGGGCTATCTGTACCTTGCTCGTCCTGCTTTCAACCCTTAATGTCACCTATTAGCACATTTCTTAGCTAATATCACCACCCTCAACATCTCTTTGACCTTTTGTCTATGACATCTTTTGGCAATCTCCACCTATCACTGGCCCTCTATCCAGCTCTACTTGGCCCACCCCACCTCTCCCCCGCCCCTTAAACCAGCTTATATTTCACCTCTCTTCTATTTTTCCTTAGTTCTGTTTAAGAGTAATACGGACTCGAAACGTTAACTATGTTCCTCTCCGCAGATGCTGTCAGACCTGCTGAGTTTTTCCAGGTATTTGTATTTTTATTTTTGTTTTGGATTTCCAGCATCCGCAGTTTTTTGCTTTTACCCCATCTCATACAGTTGTTGTCAGCGGAGACTAAGTTACTGGATCTGCAAATAGTTCGACTGTGGAGGTAGAGAAACAAAAGAGCACGAGCTTAAATCTAAACCTGTGCCTCTCTGTATGTATGTGCAAATCCCCACCTACCAAGCTGTCTATAATATGCATGCACCCGATCGCTAGCCGCATTAAATCCTCGTGCAAACCTGCTAACCAGCCTTGATGAACACAATCCAGTACTTACTGTCCAGCAGCTCGGCCAGTATTATCAGAAACATGTCTGACTGAATCTCTCTCAGTGAATGTGAATGCAATGGGCCAGAGAGTGAGAAGGAGTGAGGGAACCCAGGCTCTGTTCAGCTCATTGTTCAACCTCACACTGCAGGGGGCCAGGCCCATTGTGACCTCACTCAGGCTACCATCCTTATTAGCTCTGGTGTTGGTCACACGTGACTTTCTAATCAACATGAATGAACTTAGTGCCTTCTTCAGGGAGCTCTGTTCGATTGACTTTAGAATGGGGCCTTTGAGTAGATGGAGGGCTCATTGGTAAACATATTAAAACAGGCATGTCAGACATTGTTTCCCAGAAATTTAAATTGGAGCTGATCAGACCCAGGCTTTTTTTATGTTTATGCCAGAGAGTAATGCAATTCTCTCTATGATACTGTTTTGAAATCAGGGGACCAATATTCATACAAAATGACAAGATATTAGATATTAGACATTAGAAGTAATACACCAGGCAGCTACCAAGGGTGGCGCCCTTAAGTGTAAACAGACGAGGGAAACTGGCGTTATTACTTTCTCAACTGTTTAAAGGAGATACCTAATTGAAGTACTCAAAATGATAAAAGATCTGATGTAATAAATCACGCATTATTGTGCCTAGTAGTAGAAAATTCGATAACCCATGAGTCCCATTTTCAGAGAAAAAAAGATAAGAAAAAAGTGAAATTCACTTTTTTGACACTGTGCCAAAATCTTAAATGCACGACCGAAAGGATGGAAGAAGAACATTCAATCGTAATCTTCAGAAGGAAATGTTTTGTACGTTGAAAATGGGAAAACTTGCCACTCATGCGGAAATTGCAAGAGTTGAAAGGCGATTATGATAACTCTTCCAAACAGACACAGGGATGGTATGTCAAATAGTCTAATTCAGTGGTCTAAAATTCTATGATTCAAGTTTCTTCATGCCTCTTCTGCTCTATTGAATAGTGAGCAGGTGCAGGATTGTCACAAACTTGTGAAATTTCAACCGTCGCTATTTCCGTTCCCTCAGTTCAGAATGCAGCTGAAAGTCACCGCGCACTTCACTTAATATCAAGTCTGCGGTTTACCGCCCACAGCTTCCGTTTGCTGCTCCCACTCTGACCCGATTGTGTAATAGGACAGATTGCTGCCGCTGATTCATTCTTCTCATTGTTTGGGTCAGCAGTGCAGTGGGACAGGGATCTATCTTTCTGCTTTGACAGAGGATTTTTTGCACGTAGGTTGCAGACTGAGGACGTATCATGGGGAACAATTTCACTCCGCTCCTCGTTGTTATATCATTTCTCAGTAAGCATCTCCTTCCGGTAAAATCCATTGTCCTCCTGATTGCTGTGCCCCAAGTGTCATTGTTGCTCAAATAATGGTGACGGCGATAATGATGATTGTGTTGACCAGCATGAAGCTGATGCCGACTATCGCTTTTACTTTTCTTTAATGTTAGAATGGGACCACCAGGACACAATGGAACAGTCGGCTCATGAAATAATGGATGAAGAGAAAATTAATTTCGCACAAACTTGCACTTTGAAAGCAAGCAATCACAGCTTTTATGTGTACTGGCACAGTGAGCATCCCAGGCAGCCTCCAGAGTGTGTGTTTCATCATATTGGAGAGAATGTGTACAGGAGCAGCGATATCACTGATCGGTTTTCTTCTACGCTTAATAAAACTGCCAAGATCGCTGATCTAACGATCGGCAACATGCTGATTTCCAACTCTGCCTTGTATTGATGTGCCATGAGCCCAACGCTGCTGCAGAGAGATCGCGGGTCCCAGGCAAAAACTCACAGAGTTTTTCAGTTAGCGCTGAAAAGAGGGCGCACTCACACCGTCAGAACAGAAGGAATGATTGAAATCCCACTGTGAGATCAGGTGGACCTTGTTAAAAGATCATTAAACATTCATCAAGAACAGCTGTTTCGATTAGTTTGCCCTTAAAATTTGAAGTTATAATTAGAGCGAGCTTCACAAATGGCAATATAATGCCTGAATTCCACTTATCTTTATCAACGCATTTCCCTGCTGACTTGTTTCTTATCATCCCGTCTCCATTCGGTAAACAGAATTGTGCACAGTTTCTTCTTTCAGTCTTTAATTTAAGGAGATGGTCCTTTGCTACTTCTCTGTCCATTAATTCAGAATCACTCCAACCCCGATGCCTATAGATTCAGCCCTGGATTCAAGAGAGGTTATTCATGAAACATTTGCGTATTATTGAATAATATAATAATGCTGATACTCCTGTCCCGAACTTACTCGTATCCAGTGTGGAATGAATATGAATTACCACAACCCTCCTAGAGAGTCAGAGTTACATCCTTTTCGAAGAAGACAGTACTACTGAATTCACCTCCTTGCAGTTGAATCCGATTGTGTGATATCACTGCCTGCTATAAACCCGCCCACAGCATCGGTTTGCTGTAGTCAGTATCACCCCCCTTCCTTGCCCTTTATTATTGGAGAATTTGCTGCCTTTGTTCTCTGCTTGGAATTGATTGGATGAGCAATTCAGTGGGGACTTGGGGTGGGATTCTGTACTCCTGCTCCGACAGAGGGTTTCCCTTGACTTCACAGTTACAGACACAGCGAACATCATGCAGAACCGTCTCACACTGCTCCTAATCATTGTACCCCTTCTCAGTAAGTGTTCACGCCCACGAAAAATTCTTATTCCCAGAAACACCCTCACCCAGATGTCACTGTTTGTGAAATTATGATGATGTTAACAATAACGATGTCTCATTATTATTTTGTGTTAGAATGGACCCGCCAAGACAAAGTGGAACAGCCGGTTCTTGAAAAGATTGCTGAAGAGGAAAGCAATGTCACCCTAAACTGCACCTTAAAAACAAACGATGGTAGTCCTACTGTGCTCTGGTACAGTCAGCACCCCGGGGAGCCACCACAGTACATGTTTTATATTATTGGAGGGATAATAAACCGCAACCCAGGTTTGGCTGCCCGCTTCAATTCTGCGTTTGATAAAACAGCCAAGATCACCGAGCTAACGATGGGTAAGGTCGTGATCTCTGACACCGCCGTGTATTTCTGTGCCATGAGACCCACACTGGTGCAGGGAAAAGCGGACTCCGTACAGAAACCAACACTGAGGTTTGCAGTTGGTGCTCGCCAGAGGGCGCTGTCACACCGCCAAAACTAAGCTCCCAAACAGCCTCGACAGTGGGACTATCTGGGGTTTCCGCCCCCCCCCCCCCCCCCCCTCCCCAACACCCCTCAACCCCAAATAGTAACAAAACAACATTCAACAAGAACAGGCAAGTCTCACTTGTGCAATTACATTTTTATATTTTGGTGATTTCAACTGGTAACTCAGCGATAAGTTTAAAGTGGCTGGAGTTTAAAGTGGAAAGTGGGATTAGACTGGGTGACTCGTTTTTAGGCCGGCGCAGACAACGATGGATCAAGTAACCTCTTTCAGGTCCGCTATCTTTCTACGATTCTATGAGAACCTGTCTGAAAAATCCTGAGGCGTATCTCCCGCACTGTATACCTTCAATAACTATCCCGGAGCTTCCCGGGATACTTGATGCACTAGAAGAGAGTTCGAGCAGCAATTGTCGAATAATTGCGGTTCGGTATTGTGGTCCGCCCTTCCAGAGCTGTTAATTCAGAGGGGCCCTGAGACAATTCATCTTCGCCATCAGTCCCTGTAACACATTACAGAACTAACCAAATATCTGACGGTGAATATAATCCATGGAAGAGATATTGATCATTAAAAACAAACTCACCAGGCAGCAAGACCAATATTAGGAATATAGGGGTCACATGGTGCCTGATTTAGACTAACAGAGTGACTTCTAGTCTGACATGAAAGAGTAAACCGATATCATGTGGAGGCTTCACTTACCCTGTATTTGGAAACTCGGGGGCGATTCACAGGGACAGGATTGGCTGGTCTCTTAGTACTGACGACAGTTGTGCACCAATTGATGTTAATTGTAGATCAACGAATTGATCTGGCTGTCTTCCTGTATCCCTATGTTGTTCTGCTTCTCTGGCTCTGTCTTCGTACCTATGTCTGGCTTTCTCTCTCTTTATCTCTCTCTTTCTCAGTCGTTCTGTCTCTCTGCGCCCCTTCCCCTCTTTCACTTGTTATCTCTCTGTCTCCTTCTGTCGTGTTCCTGGAAGTGCAGAACGTAGAAAGTCAAATATCTCCCAATCGACCATTCAAATAGTTCCCCAAACAACGCGCTGAAGTGTTAGGAGAAGCTATAATAGACAATATATAAAAAACACTGATCAGAAACATGCTTAAAATGGAAACAGCTACACTTAAATCCCACACTATATAGGTTAGGTGTGAATCAGGAGTCAAACTGACATGATTTCTTTGCGTGGACATTCAAAAGTCGGAATCTTACTGGGATCTCTGTCATTTCATTATGTTTAATACGGGCATCAATTAACAGGTATGTATGGCATATTGAAAATAAACAAAGACAATCACTAGAATTCGAACTGGAGTTAGTACTGATTTCATGCATAGGTTAACCTGTATTAAATAATATTATAATAGGGGTAAGAAGAACAAGAAGAACGCGGCATAATCAAGCAAGAACATCATTCAGTAATTTGAGAATTCAGTGAACTGTCAGGAAAAGGCCATTTGCCACACATCAGCACAAGAGCGAGCGCACACATCGTGTTTGTGCACTGCAGCAGGTACGGGTCCACGAATTCAGTGGTTATGTTACCAGTCTGGCAATCTGAGATAACTAGTTTAATAATCCGACTACTTGATTTGCATTCAGACCACGGCACTTGAGGAATTTAAGTTCTGCTAATGAAATAAACGCCTGGATTTAAAGCTAATACTGGTGGTGACATGACACTGTTTGATGGTCATAAAGTGGTGGTTCCATAATGTCTTTGAGGGAAAGCAATCCAGCGTCTTTGCCCGTTCCGCCTACCAATAGAAATATGGGCGACTCTTAACCACCCGGTATAATACACGTTTCATGAAAACTGCTATGAAAACCATGAGCCAAATATAGACTGCGGATGTTTAATCGTGATTCAACTCTATCTCTCCCTCAGTTTTTCTCCCTGAGCCTCAATCTGTTTCTCCCCAAACCTTCCTCACAGACGGCTTTAAAAACAAATATTTAGGCGAATGGGGAGCCAGGTGCTGCTCCGGTCCATAATGTGCAGGCAATGGAAACAGTGCAAGTCGTTCATATCTGGGCCCAACCACAAAAACGGCTTCAAACACCCCGCAAAATAGTAAGGCCCTCGTTTCCAAAACCCGAAGCGGACTTTATTCATTTTATGAGCTCGATTTAAGTACAGGAGAAATAGGAACATTAAACCCACTGATGTTCTTCGTGCCCATCAGAAATAATAATTGTCCTAACCACTGGTTTCGAACCCAATTCATCGAGAGGGAAAGGTCAGTGTTTGGCCAGCTGCCACACCCTGTAACCAATCACAGATTGGAGACCATCACCCTCTCCCTGCCCTGGATTTGACCCAGGTCCCACATGGATGAAAGTCAGTGTCTGACCCGCTGCCAATTCGTATGGTCACAGAGAGAGAATGCGGCCTTAATGTCCCAGTTCTCTGTAATAAACACCGACTCGTGACTGCTGGAGTCACATCAGACCAATCAGTTCGAAGAATTTCAGCTCTTTCGATCCCATATCCTCAGGAAGCGACATCAGATCCGCCTCAGCCAATTGACTCAGCTTTTTCTTGTCCGACCTTCTGCAGGTTCCTGAGACACAAAACCTCCCTCGGAACAGCAGCAATGCGGCTCTCCGTTCCCGTTGTGGTCTGGGTGACATTCATTGTCGGTAAGAAGTTTAAAACTTGAAAAGGGGGTTTAATTTCTGGGGGAATAAATTTAAAAAGCGGAAAATTCATGTTAACCATGTTTCGGATCTTGATCGGACAACACTTAGATTTATTGTGAAATGTTCTAGTCTTTTATAAGACGAATACAGGCCACAAAAGAAAATGAAAAAATAAAAAAACCGAATTACAATGATGGTACTAGAACTCTCAGGTTTGCTGAGAGAGTGAGATGAAGAGTGGGTGGCGGGGTGGAGGTGGGCGGGGGCGGGGTGGGGGGGGGGGGGGGTGGCGGAGGGGAGGATGCCCTTTTGGGTTTGGAAACACGGAGCTGGACCATTTGGGCCGAATGAGCTGTTGGGTGCACGAAATTATTTTTAATTTTATGTCACACTGACTGTGAATTTTCACTGTCACTTCAGTTCAGTTGAAGTTTTAATCGCTAATTTCCACTTTCTTTAACCGTGTGTTCCAGATCTGAGCGATGGAGATTCTGTTACTCAGCGGGAATCCTCACTCACACAGACAGAGGGAGAAGATGTCACTTTAACCTGCACCTATACCGACGATGGTTATTACTTATTCTGGTACCGCCAGTACCCAGGCAGGCAGCCGGAGTTTGCAGTTCGGAGGGACACGAGCGGTAGTTCTGAATTGAGGGCGGATTTCGCTCAGAGCCGGTTTTCTGATACAGTCCAGCATACAGACAAGTCGTACCGATTGACTATCTCGGAGTTGCGGCTGTCTGACACCGCGGTCTATTACTGTGCACAGAGTCTCACAGTGATGGGAACTAGTGAAAGCCTCGTACAATAATTGCTGCAGTTTTCTGGGTCACAGCTGCTGTCTGTTGACGGCTGTTTATAACAGCGGGCTAGACACTGACACGTGAATAAATTCTTCTGAGCGCAGACGCCGAGCACAATCCACATAAACAACATTTAAAATCACTCACATTTAATATTGATTCAGTCTGATTACTGTATTAACTGTGTGGAGCAGAAACCTGCTGTTTATTTGGGAATGTCTGAGAATTCACCATTTCCATTGAGAATATAACACATGAATGTGGCCGGGGTCCATTTATATCAGTGCACTGCTGTTCATGAAAGAACTCACGGCAAAGGAACAAACGTTTCTTTTTTGGTTTGAAATTGTCAACAAGGCCACCAGGTGAGGAAAATCCAAATATATATATAATGACCTGATTAAATATCCCTCGATGCTTAAGTTACTTCCATACATTGAAACTAAGAATCCATAATATAAACAGCCACAAAGAGGTCATTTTCAAGACATGATTGGAAGCTGATGAACAATCATTCAACAAGGGCAGGCTGGTGCGTTCTGGGCACCGGGCAAGGTGACCAGAAAACCAACTGAATACAAAAGCTTATTTTTTTTTAAAAGTGTCGGAAAGTTTGAGCACTGGAAGTACTTTGATTAATCTGAACATACGCACGCAGACACACAGACACACACACACAATCTCTTGGGCACATCCCAAATGTGCTAGCTCGCAAAAAATAAATCCTTCGTGTTTAGAAAACGATATTCATCGTCAGGCAGAAATCGGTTTCTGTGTGTTCTTGTTCTTAAAATGTTCCATTTTATATGTTCCATTCAAATGTTTCTTTTTAAACATTTTCAAATAGACAAAATTACTGCAAGGAGCCTGAGGAATAAGACTGACGGGCTGAGGGCACAGATAGGCACGTGGGAGTATGATATCATAGCTACTACTAAAAGAAGGGCAGGATTGTCAGCTCAACATTCCTGGTAATAGAGTATTCATACGAGATGGAGAGGGGGATAGAAGAGGGCGGGGGTTGCAATGTTGACCAAGGAATCAATTCTAGCAGTGAGCAGGGATAATATTCTGGAAGGGTCAGCGAATGAGGCCATGTGGGTAGAAGTAAAAAAAACACAAAAGGGGCAAACTCACTGTTGAGTGTGTACTATGGGACCCCAAATAACTAGGGAGAGATAGAGGATCAAATATGTAATCAAAGGCTATTTTCCTTGGAGCAACGAAAGTTGAGAGGGGACCTGATAGATGTGCATAAGATTATAAGGGGCATAGATAGGGTGGATACGAAGGCACTTTTTCCATTAGTAGGGGGTTCAATAACCAGGGGGCAGAGATTTAAGGTAAGAGGTAGAAGGCTAAGAGGGGAGTTGAGGAGAATTCTTTTCATCCAGACGGTGGTGGAAATCTGGAACTCACTGCCTGAAAGGCTGGTTGAACCAGAAACTCTCGTAAAATTTAGGAAGTATTTAGATATACACTTCCATTGCCATAGCCACCAGGGCTATGGGCCAAGTACTGGAAAATGGGTTTAATGTGGTCAGATCATTGTTGATCAGCGCAGACACGATGGGCCGAATAGCCTCCTTCTGTGCTGTAAACGGCTATGAGTCTATGGGTCTATGAGTCTATGAGGTGAACAAAGGTAAACCAGACAATTTTGTGTGATAAACCTGTCTGTAGTGTCAGGAAACGAAAGGGTAACAATGGGTAAAGAGATGATTGTCAGCTCGTTGGAAAGCTAATTGCTAGTTCCTCTGATGGTGGTCCAGTGGTTAGGATCTGGCGCTTTCACCGCCGTTACTTGAGTTCGATTCCCAGTCAGGGAAACTCTTTCTTGGCGCTGTGCGGACTGTCACCATTAACAGGAATTCCTTATGAAATAAAACCAGGTATGGCTGCGTCTTTGGAGGGAGAAACAGAGTGAATCTTCCAGCTGGGTGATCCTTCATCAGTGCTGGAAAAGTCAGAGTTGGAACTGCTGGAAAGCAAGCAAGGGGACGGAGAGAGGGAGTGAAAGGACAAAAGGGAAGGGCTGTGATAGGTTGCAAGGCATGAGATATAAACTGACTGAAGAGATCGTAGATGCAAAAAGGGACAGATCTTAATTCGTGCTGCTCTCACTTGCACAAATATCACTTAATATCCGAGGCTCATTCAAAGCAGCACGCCGGGCCGAATGGCCTCCTTCTGTGCTGTAACTTTCTAGCATTCTTTCATTTTCAACCTCACTGCTGCTGCCTTCACAGTCATTCTATCATCTTACAACTCGTTACAGCAAAACCCACCATCCTCCCTTGTGTCCAGCTCTTCTGACCTCAGGGGACTGAGCAAATTCACCGAGAAATTATCGTGTCATTTAGCACGAGCACGGGGTTTGGAATCAGACCTGGGAAGTTTTTATTCCATTTAACAGATAATTAACCCTGCAGGCACTCGGTAAAATCCAGGAATAATCAATAGGATTCAAACCTTCGTGGGGGAATCTCAATTAACTTTAAACCATCACCTTAACCAGCCAGACACGACTACAGTCCACACATAGACGAATGATGTCTGTATAAAATCAGAGAATGGTTACAGAGAAAAGGGATATCTGGCTCTGTCTTTGCCACTTCCCCCACCTTTCCCCAGTCACCCTGTCATTTAAAAATACAGGACAAGAATCTATCCAATTCACTTTGAATACTTGATGACTGAGCACTCACAAACATCTGGGACAGAGAATTCTAAATATTGACCAGCGTTTGAGTGAAGAAATATCTCCTCATCGCAGCCCCAAATGGCTGGCGCATCATGTGGAGTATGTGAGCCCAGTTCTCGACGCTCCAGCCAGGGAGAAACAACCTCTCAAGATGTACTCTGTCAAACTGCCCCAGAATTGCAGCCTGGGCAAAAAGCAAAAGTGGGAGAAGTGTTACGGAGACAAACAGAGAGACTGCGGGAGCGTTAGAGACCGAGGCAGGTATACCGTGACAAAGAGAGACAGATAGAGACAGAGAGTGGGCTAGACAAATAAAGGAACAAATACACGTCACCATTCCGGATGATTGTTAATTTAGATTGAAAGACGGGCAGAAAGAAAATAAAGAAAGTCTGCCCCATCCAGTGGTGAATGGCAGAGGTTCGAAACTCTGCCGCATTTATACAGAATTATTTTTTTAATTTCAGGCGGCACATGGTGGTGAGGAATCTGATTTTGGTAAGTACACCTCCTCCAGATAAAAACACCTGCCTGTTTTATCTTTCCCTTTCTTAGCGTCTTTATCAGACCTGAATCACGGAGATTCTGTCACGCAGCCGCTGTCCTCAGGAGTTAGGACAGAAGGAGAAGCGATGACTTTAAAATGTACCCATAATGCCACATGGAGGGGCAACTGATATCAGCAACAAAGCTGAAACAAAGCCAGCGCTCAATCTGATAAAATACCCAAACAACTCTGAAGATAAAGCATATTTTGCCGAAATCTGTTGTTCAGTGCACACTCGACAACTTGACAAAATTCAGTATTTTAACCATCTCCAGGCTTCAACTGAACAAAGCTGCGGTTTATTATTGCTCCCTGAGACTCACAAAGTTGGAAACCAGTTAAACCCTCGTATCGCTACTCCCGCCAATTTGTAAATCAGAAACATTGCCTGCTGATGTCACTTATAACGCAGACTAGATGTGAATTTCATCACAAAACAATTATGTAGAAAAGCTGTCAGGTTCCTGTGTTCAATGATAATATCAGGTTTGTGTGTATTTAAGCGGAGCACATTACCCTGAGCCACCCACTTTTTCTGAACTGTTGTTTGAAAAGGTTTTCAAGTCAGGGTCACTGTCGTGTGGATTATGAAAAAAGAAGTCTGGATATATTAACATATTTAACTTTGCAGGTCGATGACTTCTCAACAGAACCTTATCACGAATCGTACTGAGATAATTGACACGGACCAAACGACAGAGTCCCGAGTGCAGCAGGATGATGGGTTAGCTGTTGGTTTGGCTGCCGGGATGCGCGAAAGATTGAAAACATTTTTTTTTATTGTTTCAAGCTGGCAAAGGACAGCATTTCTTGCTCACCAACAATTTCCATTGAGTAAGTGCTGGTGAGCACCTTCATGAGCCGCTATAGTTCACCTTGTGGTGGGATGTTCTGTTGGGGATGAGGAAGGGAATTCCAGGGTATTGACAGTGAAAGAACGGTGATATAATTCCATGTCAGGATGGGATGTGGCGTGAAGGGGAAATTGCACGTGTTGGTGTTCTATGTGTTTAGGTGGAAGAGATTGAAAGTTTGGGAAATAGTGTCGAAGTTGTATTGACGAGTTAATTTAATCACGCAATTTTAAATGCAGAAGCCTCTGGTTGCCATGGTTAACTAATGAATTTCTGCAAACAGGGTGATTGTTAAAATAGGTATGCTGTAAATATTTCTAATGTTCAATTCAGCCATGATCGCTGAGCGCATGAGGTGCCCGTACACCCTGAATCAGTCAAAAAGCCAATCACCTCTCCTCCATCACTGAATTCATTTCAAATGTGGTATTTGTCTATTTGCCTCTTTGTTGTATTCAAATTCCACGCGAGCCACCGACCGCGTGTATCGTCTGCGGGGAGTTCTCATAGTCAGACAGCAGCTCTTTCAACTGGTGCTCCAGTTCTGAAACTGGAATGGCATTCACCGCTTTCCTTCTCTTTCTCCGCCTGACAGTTTGAACAGTTAAAGGACCAATATTGGGTTTAAACCCTGCCCCATTCCCTGTTGTATGAATCGGAGATCAAAGGAGGTGTGAACTAATTGGCTTAATTGAAAACAAAGGAGTTTTAAGCTGATTGGATGTCACCTGATGACGCTGTCAGCAATGATCCAATCAGCAGCGATGCGGATGTCATTCAACCTCTAACCAATTGTTGGTGAAAAGAATTTCAGCTTCAGCCCGTTCTCGTCATATCCACCGCGAGCTCTTTGCAAGCATGTCGTCCGTTACTTTGAACTTATTCCTCACAGCGGTAGCTCTTTTAATTGGTAGGTTCACAAATTGCGAAATCCTGTATTTTACATCTTGTCCAGGCATTACATTTAATCGGGTAGTTCAGTCAACACAAGGGGGGAATAGATTGATCCAAAAAGTGAAAAATCGTCCCGATCCACCTTGTACCAACACTGAACACTGGTTGGGAGAAATAGGCGAAATTACCGGAGTGATTGAGAGCAGAGGAGTTGGGCTGGGATCCTCGGCTCCACTTGTGCGCTTGGAGAATTTGACAGATACAAGAGTTCGAACGAAACCCTCCGTCTGTTTCCAGTTTTCCCTTCAAATTACCGGAGATGAAGGTGAGGAACTGATCTCGATAGAAGGTGCTGAATGTTCATTCAGGGAAGTTTTATTGATTCGACCCAAGCACCTTCCCTTTACAGCACCGGAGCTGTGGGAAATATATTTCTATTTGGCTGCCATGATTTATTTCTCAGGTTCCGGGTGACAGGCCGATCTTGGGGGATAGACATAGTGAAGCGACATCATTTAATTGAATATTGCTCTTGGCTCTTACAGGACATTGTGGAGGAGATTCTGTTTCACAGACACCGGCTGCAGTCACAGTGAGTGAAGGAGGCGATGTTCAGCTGCTCTGTAATTATACAGCTACAAGCAGCAGCACTCCTTATCTATTCTGGTATCGTCAGTATCCCAGCGGATCCATAAAGTATTTGCTGAAGAGACACAGATACATCGGTAACACAGAGAGATTCCCAGGAGACCGTTTTTCAGCGGAGCTCAATGAATCGAATGGCACCGTCCCGCTGAAAGTGTCTAAAACAGAGTTGTCAGACTCTGCGGTGTATTACTGTGCGCTGAACCCCACAGAGACACAGAGCAGGGCTGAACCTGTACAAAAACTGTCAGAGCGACACTCAACATTACAGAGCAAGACGCAAACATTGTGATCGAGGTGAGTCTGAACTACTTCCACAAATAGTAGCGACATTTATACATTTATTTCTAATTTATAGTTTTATTTTTAATAAGTCTATCATGAAAAAATCGTAATGCGGGCATATTAGCAAAAGATAATGCAGTATTTATATGGTGCCTTTCTTCATGTCCCAAAATGTTTCACCGTCACTGTTATAATATAATGTAGAGAAGGCAGCAGCCAATTTTTGCCCAGCAGAAAACTTCAAACAGTGAGGATTCAATGGCGGGCCTCTTTCAGTGATGATGATTGACCAGGACAATTCTCCTCCTGTCCTCAAGAAAGTGGCTGTGTGATCTATCACGTCGGCCTGAGAGGGCAAACAGTACCATCGATTTAACATCTCAGCTGAAAGCCGGCACCTCTGACTGTGCACCATTCCCTGAGGAGGGCACTGGGGTATCAGCATTGATGCTGGGGCTCAAGACCATGGGGCGGGGGAGGGGGGGGTTGGGGTGTGGGGGGGAGGAGGAGATGGGAATGGAAGCCAAAAACTTCTGTTCCAGGGGCAATAATGATGAGAACAGAGTTTCGTCTGACAACCAGAGCTCTCAGACTAGCCCTTGTACTGTTAATTCTCAGGCAGCTGTATCTTTTTAATAATACATATAACATGGACAAGTAGATGAGTGCAAAGCTTTTTATAGATGTGATCGGACTGATGACAAGCAGATGGGCAGCTGCCAATCTGCGCCTCGGTCGCCTATTCTTCCAGAACAGGAGGCCAGTTTCCACCAGGGTCTCCTCGGTAAGTTCCCGGGTTGTCCTTACTGACAGCCTGTCGGTGTCCTGTTGAGCGGAAAGAATCTCTGAACAGACTGGCCTCAGGATCCGGGAAACCTCAGGAGGTGGTGACCGTTCATTAACCCAATCCTGGAAAAACGGATTGAAATAAAGAAAAGAAAATTGAAAAATAAACTTTACTGGTCCCCGTGGAAACAGGAAACGATAAGCTTAACCCCTGGAACCAAATGTCACTCGACAAGAGAAAGACTTTTCCTGATGTCGCGTTTTCCTGACTCAGGATGTCCGGAAACCTTTCCAACCTCAGGAAGTACGTTTCCAGTGCAGCCATTGTTTTGGTCTCAGAAACATTATTTCCACAGAGGACAGCGGGAATATTTATTTTCCTGCCAGGATGAGTTGTCACTCTCACCCTGGAATAAATGAATTTGTGAGGCCTGGTGTTTTCTGGATACCTTCAACTTGCAGCAAATAGTAACCAAAACATTCGGTAACGGAATGATGGACACCTCTTTCTCTAAGACACATTGAGGGACTGTATGATTAGAAACATTTCGCTAACCTTCTTATTCAGCCAACCCAGTGACATTGGAATGCAATGATTTATAGTGTTCATCATCTAAGTCCCCTATGCCATTCTCCTCCTCCTTCAGCCACCATACCCTAAGAAGCCATTGGTGACTGTGGACTTGCATTGTACTTGCCTATGATTATGTTTGGCAAAGTATTGCAGCTGTTTGCCGTTGCCTTCTACAGGAATCTCTCCTGCTCTTGTCACCTGCCATCAGGCATATTGGAAGGATTTATAGGCTGATAATCAACCTTAATGACCACGTTAGGAACTGACCTCCTGTGGCCATCAAGTCCTGAAGTGGGACTTGAACCTGAAGTTTCTCGCCTAAAAGTATGGACGCTACCAGTGCAAGGGTAGACCTTCTTCTCTGCCGTAGCACGCGTAATTCAATTATAGGCCCTTGCCCTAAATACAATATTGGTTGCGATGAAGTGTCACCAAGACATTTCCTGTAATCCCCAGCTGTCACCTGTGACAGCGGTGAACTGACGGCTGTCAGTTTTGGACACAGAAAAGGACTTGAAGCGCCATCTAGTGGAATATTATCTGTGAAACAGCGATTCTCAATTTATTCTTGAATATTGCTGCATGATATTGCTGGATAATTATTATGGACTATTATTATGGGGTTTTTTTTGCTCAAATTTTATTATTACTGTACCTGGTGCCTTTTTTCATTGTTTTGCTTTTGCTACATTTGCTATTTCATATTAGTTGCAAGATTATTTGTCTCAGTTTTCCCACATGCCTACGTCATTAGTACAGTACATGTCATTTGCACACATAGATGAGCTTCTCATTAATAAATTTATAAATCCATAGCTGATGAGCTTGGATTGTAAATTTCTAAAGAATAGAATGTCTCAGAGCTCCCTAATCATAAAACAAGAATGTCAACCAAATTTCAATAAGCGAAGGTATCAGAGCATTTTTCTACGAGTAGAAATAAAAATAAAATATATTTTTATGGCAGTAATTTATTCGTATGATGAACTTTGCATTTTTTTAACCGATTTTCCTTCCAACACACTCACTTCCAAAGCTCATGTGCTTGTTGTCTCCTCAGTCCCTGTGTAGAGCGAGTTATTGTAAAGGCCCCTCGTCTCTTTGTTTTACCGTGCCTCACTGCACTGTAACACACTGCAGCGTCTGACAGCTGAACCGTGTTAACAGTGAGAGTGGTGGAGCTTTTCTCACGGTCCACAGATATTTTAAACCTTCCCTCAACCCTTTTATCTCCTTATGTGGACACGAGATACTCGGGAGCTTGATTGGAGAATTTCCGGTACCAGAATACAAGATCATTTGTCCTGAATGTAGCATTGTGATGAAGCGATATGGTTTGTCCAACAGTTCCC
This sequence comes from Cetorhinus maximus, assembly GCF_964194155.1. NCBI lineage: Eukaryota > Metazoa > Chordata > Chondrichthyes > Lamniformes > Cetorhinidae > Cetorhinus > Cetorhinus maximus. Next base: position 82,637 of record NW_027596682.1, read on the forward strand.
CGATACATCGATATCTGAAATGCCTCCGAGTGACAAGGAACAATTGCGAAATCATTAATAACATTAGCTTAATGATACATACAAGGATAAAGCGTTTGCCGATATTGGCAGAATATACTAATCGATCTATTTATCTATCTATCTACATTCCTCTCTATCTATCTACTTGTCTGTCTATGTATCTCATCGTTTATCAATCTTTCTCTCGCATGTCTACTATCTAGGTATCTGAGAGGCAGAATTATTTTTTCTGTCTATCTATTTAAGTTGAACAAGAAAACATCGGAAATCTTATTTAATATTTTTCCGTGCTCTGTATGTGTAGTAAAAGCGGTAGAATGTTGTAACTTCGTCCAGATGAAAGTTAAAACATGGGAAATTAAAGTTTCTGAACGTCGCTGGCATTTCTAAAGGTTCTTGTTTGGAGAAAGGTTAAAGGTGCAGCGGAGACACGGCAGTGAACAAGATATTGTACAGCCGGATCCACTCTTTGTCTCAATGTGTCTGCTTCCCGCAGTGATACATTCCGGCGTCCTAGGCCGCGGTGTCATCCACAGAGATGGTATTGGCCTTCTTTGCTCGGTCAAAGGACAGTGTGTCCTTTGGTCACATTCCCCTGGAAAATGGAGGCGATAAATGTCGGAGACCCTGTCAGTGTTTGTCTTTACCAGGCTACGGTATAACCAGAGCCAACAGAGAGCCCACAGTCCAGTTCAACCCATTCCCTTTCCCGAGACACCACCTGCTCAGGGTGGGAGCTCTGATCCTCACACTGAACGGCTATGAACAAAAGAAAAAACACTGAACCACCACGGGGTACTGAGAGGTTGGTAAAAACAATGCATCTGATGAGATAAATAAACTCACACAATATCAACAGCAACAGGGCTCCAACTGGAAACAGGTCTTTGCCGGAGTTTCTGTTCGTGACGACGAAGATGGAAAAAAGGCGGATCATTCAGAGCCTGATTTCCAGACTGGGACTTCCTGTTGAGTCCATGACTCTCAATGGTGGGGAGGTGGCGAGGAGAGCGGAGGGCTTTACATTCTCCTCTTGAATGTGAGACTGATGGGCCATATTTTCACCGATTGGCCAATTATAGGATGTCCCAAATGACGTTATTCACGGTGCTACCCAGCGATTGGCAGTTTCTCAAAACTTATACCACTTGAACTGTCACTGCTTCCGAACCTCGCTGCTTCCTGTATGTAGCACGAGGTTATATTGTTTCATAATGCCTGTGCTTTGTTGTCTTTATAACTGAGAGGACTCATTAGTCATCTTACAACACAAAGAGGGGAAGTTCGACCCACTACCCATGTGTGCTGGCTGTAATGTAGCGTTATACACTTATTGTGAATCATCTGTCCGCTGCCCGTATATTGTGTCTTTAAAAAAATCTTTTAACTGGTCAAATGTTGACCTATTTGTCTTCTAAATTACTTGTACATTTTGTTTTCATCGATGTTTCTCATGGACCTTCACATCCGCTAACATTCCACTGCTCAAAATACGAAAACCGTCTACTCTCCCCTCCACTAGAATAGTAGTGAACTTAAATGATGCCATCCAGTTACCCACCGATTCACTCTCTCTTTTTAACCTTATCCAAACCTTTCCTGATTGGGTACAATTCTGTCAGTCCACTCCTTAGCCTTCCGTATCCTGGTGAAAAGATCTCCAGTTGCTCAGGTTTCTGCTCAGGATTATCGTCTCTGGCCCGGCAACATCGTTCACAGTCCATCCTGCACACTGCCTTTCAGGTTGACACCAAACGAAAGAAGAGTTACAAAACTGACCCAAGGGTATGAACTGTGTCCTCAGCAATGACGTGTCCAGCTTTAGTCTGGATTCTGAGTTTAACAATCCACGTCCCTGTTGATTAAACGCGATTCTTTAACTCTTCATCAGCAGCTTGTTCCACACTTTCTGCATCTGGGTTCTGAATTCTTTCTCCTCCTTTACCCATTACATTAATATTTGCTTCTTAGTACCCCATAACCTTTCACCCCTTTGCTTAGCAAGAGCCTATCTAGCTCTGCCTCAAAAGGCGACGGAAGCAGAGTCTTTGAATTTTTTAAGGCAGAGCTAGATAGATTCTTGATAAGCAAGGGGGTGAAAGGTTATCGGGGGTAGGAGGGAACCTGTGGTTCAGGTTACAATCAGATCAGCCATGACCTTATTAAATAGCAGAGCAGGTTCGAGGGGCCGAGTGGCATACTCCTGCTTCTAATTAGTATGTTAGTGTGTTAGTTCCAATCGGATTTCGTCTACTTTGCATTTTGTTCGCGTAGGAGACAAATAGACACAGCAATTTTAGGTTTTCCTTCAGACGATTAACTGGATTGTTCTTCTGACGGTTACTGACAATTATTTCGCTGCGCTACCTGCGCGGGTATTTCTAATGGGTAAAGCCCGCCACCTACCGTTATATTTGGGTAAATTTGTTTTGTCGAATTAATCAAACTCGGAAAGGTCATTCGGACTCGAAATGTTAACTCTGTCTTCCTCTCCACAAATGCTGTCAGACCTGCTGAGTTTTTCCAGCAACTTTTGTTTTTGTTTCAAATTTGCAGCATCTGCAGTATTTTATTTTTATCATCGAACTCGGTATTTAGTCCCTGAAATGTTTTTCTTAAATTTATTTTAGTGTGGAAGGGACATTTTCTACGGGGAGACATTACCCCAACACAGTTGTAAAGATCGTGGACGTTGCATTCTTATGTATTTTATTTGAAGTGACACTAAATCATAAAAATGAGGTATTATTAACAAATGAATAAAGCATGCGCTCTAAGGTTTGGGCATCGCTGGCAGTTCACCTCCTGGTTGTCCATCCGTAAGTGGACCTTTCAACGCCTGAATCTCCCAACTTTAACAATGTGGCCCAAAATGTTTGGTGCATCCCATTAAAATCCTGCTCCACATAGGCAGAGAATGCATTGGAGAAATGAACAACATTATGGGATGTTTAACATCGAGCCAACAAGGACACAATTCAGAGGAATTCCTGAATGAAACATACAGCGCTGTCTATAGTTTTATCAGCCAAGTAAGAATGACATCGTCGAAGTTTGGCGGTAGTGCAGAGGTAGCCCGGGAGTGTAATGCTTCAGCTTGTGGTCTGTGAGTCGAGAGGAAAATCTAAGACTGTCATCTCGGACTGTTATCAGTTGATTATTGGCCTCACAAACTGAACGATAATTGGACCGGCTTTCACAGAGTGACAGAGTCCAAAAAAATGAAATAACCCCGATAATAACTAGAGGACATTGTAGGGATTTGGTGTTTTCTATAATAACGAGTTAAATTGGCGGTAATATTTTAACCCGAGAATGGATGATCGGATGGAAATTAGGCAGAGAGTAAGGGTAAAGAGAATTAAGTTGGGCCGAACTCTTCCTCATCCGTCAGTATCCGTCAGAATCGGGCGGCGAGCAACTCACCTCCTGACTCCCCAAAGCCTGTCCAACATCTACAAGGCACAAGTCAGGAATATGATGGAATACCCCCCACTTGCGTGGATGAGTGCAGCCCCCACAACACTCAAGGAGCTTGACACCATCCAGGACAAAGCAGCCTGCTTGACATTGACCACATCCACAAACATTCACTCCCTCGACGCACAGGAGCAGCAGTATGTACCATCTACATGATGCACTGCAGGAATTCACCAAGGCTCCTTCGACAGCACCTCCCACGGAACGTTAAGAAGTGGACTGACAGAATTGTACCCAATTAGGAAAGGTTTGTATAAGGTTAAAAAGAGAGTGAATCTGTGGGTAACTGGCTGTCGTCATTTAAGTTCACTACTATTCTAGTGGAGGGGAGAGTAGACGGATTTCGTATTTTGAGGAGTGGAATGTTAGCGGATGTGAAGGTCCATGAGAAACATCGATGAAAACAAAATGTACAAGTAATTTAGAAGACAAATAGGTCAACATTTGACCAGTTAAAAGATTTTTTTAAAGACACAATATACGGGCAGCGGACAGATGATTCACAATAAGTGTATACCGCTACATTACAGCCAGCGCACATGGGTAGTGGGTCGAACTTCCTCTCTTTGTGTTGTAAGATGACTAATGAGTCCTCTCAGTTATAAAGACAACAGAGCACAGGCATTATGAAACAATATAACCTCGTGCTACATACAGGAAGCAGCGAGGTTCGGAAGCAGTGACAGTTCAAGTGGTATAAGTTTTGAGAAACTGCCAATCGCTGGGTAGCACCGTGAATAACGTCATTTGGGACATCCTATAATTGGCCAATCGGTGAAAATGTGGCCCATCAGTCTCACATTCAAGAGGAGAATGTAAAGCCCTCCGCTCTCCTCGCCACCTCCCCACCATTGAGAGTCATGGACTCAACAGGAAGTCCCAGTCTGGAAATCAGGCTCTGAATCAGCCTTTTTTCCATCTTCGTCGTCACGAACAGAAACTCCGGCAAAGACCTGATTCCAGTTGGAGCCCTGTTGCTATTGATAATGTGTGAGTTTATTTATCTCATCAGATGCATTGTTTTTACCAACCTCTCAGTACCCCGTGGTGGTTCAGTGTTTTTTCTTTTGTTCATAGCCGTTTAGTGTGAGGATCAGAGCTCCTACCCTGAGCAGGTGGTGTCTCGGGAATGGGAACGCTTTGAAATGGACTGTGGGCTCTCCGTTGGCTCTGGTTATACCGTAGCCTGGTACAGACAATCACTGACAGGGTCTCCGACATTTATCGCCTCCATTTTCCAGGGGAATGTGACCAATGGACGTTGCACACTGTCCTTTGACCGAGTAAAGAAGGCCAATACCATCTCTGTGGATGACACCGCGGCCTAGGACGCCGGAATGTATCACTGCGGGAAGCAGACACATTGAGACAAAGAGTGGATCCGGCTGTACAATATCTTGTTCACTGCCGTGTCTCCGCTGCACCTTTAACCTTTCTCCAAACAAGAACCTTTAGAAATGCCAGCGATGTTCAGAAACTTTAATTTCCCATGTTTTAACTTTCATCTGGATGAAGTTACAACATTCTACCGCTTTTACTACACATACAGAGCACGGAAAAATATTAAATAAGATTTCCGATGTTTTCTTGTTCAACTTAAATAGATAGACAGAAAAAATAATTCTGCCTCTCAGATACCTAGATAGTAGACATGCGAGAGAAAGATTGATAAACGATGAGATACATAGACAGACAAGTAGATAGATAGAGAGGAATGTAGATAGATAGAGAGGAATGTAGATAGATAGATAGATAGATCGATTAGTATATTCTGCCAATATCGGCAAACGCTTTATCCTTGTATGTATCATTAAGCTAATGTTATTAATGATTTCGCAATTGTTCCTTGTCACTCGGAGGCATTTCAGATATCGATGTATCGGAGAACTGTTGGACAAACCATGTCGCTTCATCACAATGCTACATTCACGACAAATGATATTGTATTCTGGCACCGGAAATTCTCCAATCAAGCTCCCGGGTATCTCGTGTCCACATAAGGAGATAAAAGGGTTGAGGGAAGGTTTAAAATATCTGTGGACCGTGAGAAAAGCTCCACCACTCTCCCTATTAACACGGTTCAGCTGTCAGGCGCTGCAGTGTATTACAGTGAGGTACGGTGAAACAAAGAGACGAGGGGCCTTTACAATAGCTCGCTCGACACAGGGACTGAGGAGACAACAAGCACATGGGCTTTGGAAGTGAGTGTGTTGGAAGGAAAATCGGTTAAAAAAATGCAAAGTTCATCATACGAATAAATTACTGCCATAAAAATATATTTTATTTTTATTTCTACTCGTAGAAAAATGCTCTGTTACATTCGCTTATTGAAAATTGGTTGACATTCTTGTTTTATGATTAGGGAGCTCTGAAGCATTCTATTCTTTAGAAATTTACAATCCAAGCTCATCAGCTATGGATTTATAAATTTATTAATGAGAAGCTCATCTATGTGTGCAAATAACATGTACTGTACTAATGACGTTGGCATGTCGGAAAACTGAGACAAATAATCTTGCGACTAATATGAAATAGCAAATGTAGCAAAAGCAAAACAATGAAAAAAGGCAGCAGGTGCAGTAATAATAAAATCTGAGCAAAAAACCCCATAATAATAGTCCATAATAATTATCCAGCAATATCATGCAGCAATATTCAAGAATAAATTGAGAATCGCTGTTTCACAGATAATATTCCACTAGATGGCGCTTTAAGTCCTTTTCTGTGTCCAAAACTGACAGCCGTCAGTTCACCGCTGTCACAGGTGACAGCTGGGAATTACAGGAAATGTCTTGCTGACACTTCATCGCAACCGATATTGTATTTAGGGCAAGGGCCTATAATTGAATTACGCATGCTACGGCAGAGAAGAAGGTCTAGCACTGGTAGCGTCCATACTTTTAGGCGAGAAACTTCAGGTTCAAGTCCCACTTCAGGACTTGATGGCCACAGGAGGTCAGTTCCTAACGTGGTCATTAAGGTTGATTATCAGCCTATAAATCCTTCCAATATGCCTGATGGCAGGTGACAAGAGCAGGAGAGATTCCTGTAGAAGGCAACGGCAAACAGCTGCAATACTTTGCCAAACATAATCATAGGCAAGTACAATGCAAGTCCACAGTCACCAATGGCTTCTTAGGGTATGGTGGCTGAAGGAGGAGGAGAATGGCATAGGGGACTTAGAGGATGAACACTATAAATCATTGTATTCCAATGTCAATGGGTTCTCTGAATAAGAAGGTTAGCGAAATGTTTCTAATCATTCAGTTCCTCAATGTGCCTTAGAGAAAGAGGTGTCCATCATTCCGTTACCGAATGTTCTGGTTACTATTTGCTGCAAGTTGAAAGTATCCGGAAAACACCTGGTCTCACAAATTCATTTATTCCAGGGTGAGAGTGACAACCCATCCTGGCAGGGAATTAAATATTCCCGCTGTCCTCTGTGGAAATAATGTTTCTGACATCAAAACAATGGCTGCACTGGAAACGTACTTCCTGAGGTTGGAAAGGCTTCCGGACATCCTGAGTCAGGAAAATGCGACATCAGGAAAAGTCTTTCTCTTGTCGAGTGGCATTTGGTTCCAGGGGCTAAGCTTATCTATTCCTGTTTCCACGGGGACAATAAAGTTTACTTTTCAATTTTCTTTTCTTTATTTCAATCCGTTTTTCCAGGATTGGGTTGATGAACGGTCACCACCTCCTGAGTTTTCCCGGATCCTGAGGCCAGTCTGTTCAGAGATTCTTTCCGTTCAACAGCACACCGGCAGGCTGTCAGTAAGGACAACCGGGAACTTACCGAGGAGACCCTCGTGGAAACTGGCCGCCTGTTCTGGGAGAATAGATGACCGAGGCGCCGATTTTCGGCTGCCCAATTTCCTGTAATCACTCCGAACACGTCTATAAAAAGCTTTGCACTCATCTACTTGTCCATTTTCTATGTATTATTAAAAAGATACAGATGTCTGAGAATTAACAGTACAAGGGCTAATCTGAAAGCTCTGGTTGTCAGACGAACCTCTATTCTCATCATTATTGCCCCTGAAACAGAAGTTTCAGGCTTCCATTACCATCCCCCCCTCTCCTCCTCCAAGGTCTTGAGCCCCAGGATTAATACTGATACCCCGGTGTTATGCTCAGGGAATGATGCACAGTCAGAAGTACCGGTTTCAGATAAGATGTTAAATCGATGGCAGTTTGCCGTCTCAGGCCGACGTGATAGATCACACAGCCACTTTCTCGAAGACAGGAAGGGAATTGCCCTGGTCAATCATCATTACTGAAACAGGCCGGCCATTGAATCCTCACTGTTTGAAGTCTTCTGCTGGGCAAAAATTGGCTGGTGCCTTCTCTACATTACATTATAACAGTGACGGTGAAACATTTTTGGACATGCTCTATATAAATACTGCATTATCTTTTGCTAATACGCCCGCATTAAGATTTTCTCATGATAGAATTATTAAGAATACAATTATAAATTAGAAATAAATGTATAGATGTCACTACGATTTAAGGAAGTAGTTCAAACTCAGCTCGATCGCAATATTTGCGTCTTGCTCTGTAATGTTGAGCGCCGCTCAGACAGTTTTTGTGCAGGTTCAGCCCTGCTCTGTGTCTCTGTGGGGTTCAGCGCGCAGTAATACACCGCGGAGTCTGACAATTCTGTTTTAGACACTTTCAGCGGCACGGTGCGATTCAAATCATTGAACTCCGCTGAAAAACGGTCTCCTGGGAATCTCTCCGTGTTATCGATGTATCTGTTTCTCTTCAGCAAATACTTTATGGATCCGCTGAGATACTGACGATACCAGAATAGATAAGGAGTGCTGCTGCTTGTAGCTGTGTAATTGCAGAGCAGCTGAACATCGCCTCCTTCACTCACTGTGACTGCAGCCGGTGTCTGTGAAACAGAATCTCCTCCACAATGTCCTGTAAGAGCCAAGAGCGATATTCAATTAAACGATGTCACTTCACTATGTCTATCTCCCAAAATCGGCCTGTCACCCGGAACCTGAGAAATAAATCATGGCAGCTAAATAGAAATATATTTCCCGCAGCTCAGGTGCTGTAAAGGGAAGGTGCTTGGGTCGATTCAATAAAACTTCCCTGAATGAACATTCAGCACCTTCTATCGAGATCAGTTCCTCAACTTCATCTCCGGTGATTTGAAGGGAAAACTGGAAACAGTCGGAGGGTTTCGTTCGAACTCTCGTATCTGTCAAAGTCTCTCAAGCGTACAAATGGAGTCTAGGATCCCAGCCCAACTCCTCTGCTCTCAATCACTCCTGGAATTTCGCCTACTTCTCCCAAACAGTGTTCCGTGTTGGTACAAGGTGGACCGGGCGATTTTTCACATTTTGGATCAATCTATTCCCTCCACCTTGTGTAGACTGAACTACCCGATAAAATGTCATGCTAAGACGAGATTTAAAACACAGAATTTCGCAATTTGTGAACCTACCAATTAAAAGAGCTGCCGCTGTGAAGAATAAGTTCAAAGCAACGGACGACATGTTTGCAGAGAGCTCGCGGTGGATATGATTAGAACGGGCTGAAGCTGAAATTCTTTTCGCCAAGAATTGGTGAGAGGTTGAGTGACATCCGCATCGTTGCTGATTGGATCATTGCTGACAGCGTCATCAGGTTACAACCATTCAGCTGAAAACGCCTTTGTTTTCAATTCAACCAATTAGCTCACAGCTCCTTTGATCTCCGATTCATACAACAGGGAATGGGGCAGGGTTTAAACCCAATGTTGGCCCTTTAATGATTCAATCAGTCAGGCGGAGAAAGAGAAGGAAAGCAGTGAATGCTGTTCTACTTTCAGAACCGGAGCCCCAATTGCTGCTGTCTGACTATGAGGACTCCCCGCAGACGATGCACGCGGCCACTGGCTCCTGAGGAATTTGAATACAACAAATCGGCAAATCGAAAAATACCACATTTGAAATGAGTTCAATGATGAGGAGAGGTGATTATTTGACGGATCCAGGGTGTACGAACACCTTATGCGCTCAGTGGTCATGGCTGAATTGATCATTAGAAATATTTACAGCATACCTATTTTAGCAATTACCATGTTTGTAGAAATTCATTAGTTAACCAGGACAACCATAGGCTTCCACTTGAAATTATTGGCTGCATTTAAATTTTTGTGATTAAATAAACTCGTCAAGGCACCTTCGAAAGTATATCCCAACCCCTCAATCTCTTCCAGCTAAACACAGAGAACATCAGCGCCTGCAATTTCTCCTCCCAGCTACAAACCATCCTGACGTGGAATTTTCTCGGCGTACTTTCACTGTGACTAGGTCAATTTCCCGGAACTCCCTCCCGAACATCACTAACACAACATCCCATCACAAGAATAGATGAACCATAGCGGTTCAAGAGGTCGGCTCGCCAGCACTTACTGAAGGGAAATTAATTGATGAGCAAGAAATGCTGTCCTTGCCAGCGACGCTCAACCGCATGAAACAATAAAAACGAGGTTTCAAGCTACAACGCATCCCGACAGCCAAACCAACAGCCAACCCATCATCCTACTGCACCCTGGACTCTGTCGATTGGTCCGTGCCGATTACCTCAATATGATTAGTTATAAGAAAGGTCATTTACCTGTAACGTTAAATCTGTTAATATTTCCACAGGTGCTACCTTTTTTTCATAATCCACACTATTACTGCCCTCTGGTGGCCCTTACTTGAAAATCTTCTCAAACTCAGTTCAGAGAAAGTGGGTGGCTCAGGGTAATGAACATCAGAACCTGGCAGATTTTCTACATAATTGTTTTTGATGGCCTTCACATCTAGTCTCCGTTATAAGTGACATCAGCAGGCAAACTTCCTGATTTACAAATTGGCGGGAGTAGCTGTAAGAGGGTTTAACTGGTTTCCAACATTGTGAGTCTCAGGGAGCAATAATAAACTGCAGCTTTGTTCAGCTGAAGCCTGGAGATGGTGAAAATACTGAATTTTGTCAAGCTGTCAAGTGTGCACTGAAAAACACATTTCGGCAAAATACGCTTTATCTTCAGAGTCGTTTGGATATTTTATCAGATTAAGCACTGGCTGTGTTTCAGTTTATGGCTGATATCTGTTGCCTCTCCATGTATTATTATCGGTGCGTTTTAAATTCGCCGATTCTCCTTCTGTCCTTACTGCTGAGGACAGCGGCTGCGTTACAGAACCTCCGTGACACAGACCTGATAAAGACGCTACAACAATGAAAGATAAAACAGACGTGTGGCTTTGCCTGGATGAGGTATACTTATGAAAATCAGATTCCTCACCACCAAGTGCCGTCTAAAATAAAAACATGAATAAGTATAAATGCAGTAGAGTTTCGAACCGGAAATTGTTGAACTCACTCCTGAGTTCCGAAGGCGAACAAGTGCTGTAAAGAAGCACCTTGTAGTGCAACGTCGCTGCCGCCAGAGGGTAGTGAGATACCGTGTTGTTTTCAGTGACGGGGCAAGTTCCAGACTCACAATTGTCCAGTCACTTCATTGAGAAAATGTGATTAAAGTAACAAATGCCGAAGTAGAGGCATTAATTTAACACTGGTGACAAACTTGTATTTTTTTTTAGCGAAATATACTTTTATGAGTTGCCAATGTTGGTGTGTTGCAAATATCCGACAGAAAATTTCGCACTGCATCCATGTGGGGGAGCACACGAGTTTAAACTATAAAATGAGCTTTTGAGACGCATGTCAAGAGAGATTCCTGTTGTCATACTGAAAGTGATCACAGTGTGGAATAAAGATTCAACTAGAATGAGGGAGGAAGATACACTGGGATCGTTGAATGCTGCAATTGAAAGCGAGGCACAGAGCCTCTTCGGATAGGTGAGCTATACCAGGACGAAGGGAATAGCTGTTCTCATTTATAACTATCCTGTGAACTGCAGAATGGCGGGAATTCACTTGAATGATTGTACCATGCAGTTACCAGTACACACCATCAGAGAGCAGTGTGAATCATTGAGAAATATTGAATGTGAGCGGCCTGGTATGAGCTCACAGAATACGTTAGCCGGAGTCAGTGTGAAATATTGAATATGGGTGAGTCAAATCAAGACCCGGCCTCTTTAGTTAATTCAACACAAGACTCCCTCGGAATTGGACCTGAAGCTGGTGTTTTGCTCCTTGTTAATTTTTCTGAATATAATATTCATCTCTCAGTTCTAACCCCGACCTCAATGTAAAATTTCTCCAGCTGGTGTTTCATATGCTCTGATAATGCTCCGGATTTACAGAGTCTGTTTGCTGTTTTCCACTCTGATCTGCACGGATGTGACAGGTGAAGATGAGGTGATGCAACCCCCTGGGCGGTTGTTAGTGAGCGTAACTGATGTCCATGATCCTTGACGCCATTGAGGCAGAACATTGAAAATTATGTTTTTTCATCATTTTCCCAATGAAAGATTTTATTTTTCACAGTGGAAGATGCCTTTGCTTAACTCAGCAGGTCTGACAGCATCTGCGGAGAGGAATACAGTTGACGGTTCGGACGGACTCGAAACATCAACTTTATTCCTCTCCGCCAATGCTGTCAGACCTGCTGAGTTTTTCCAGGTATTTTTGTTTTTGTTTCAGATTTCCGGCATCCGCAGTATTTTGCTTTTACCTTTGCTTAACTGTTTGCCTGCAGTTGGATGATGTTTTTGCACGGACTGGAGCGGCATTGAAGCTCCCAGACCCTCAATCTGCAGAAAAAGGATGTGTTGCCTTTCGTCTCCGCTGTACAAATTGATAAATGGATAAAATGTTATTGAGCATGATGACGAGCATCGAATTTTCCTTTCGCAAACTCGCAATCCGTGCGCCTGGTGTTAGCACCGTACAATATAAACTGGGGTGCCTGGTTCGGGTACAGCCTGTACCAGACCGATCCGGATCATCAGAACTGGAACTGTAATTACATTTCAATTGCGGATTATCTCCCTCAGAGAACTTCAACTCATGTTGACGCTGCGTTACCCAACTCCCTCGGATTTTGCCTGGAAAATGCCATAGAAAACATTAGTTAACACACTTACTGATTATGAGCATTCCACCCCACATGGGGAACATCAATCACAATCTACCTATTACAAGGGGCGTTGGAGCATTCAGGCCAGAGAATGAAAGCATCTCAGTAATTACATATTGCAGGAGGCAGAATGTAAATTCACATCAACACAGGATTCACATGCCCTAATATACTTTTAAAAAGGACATCAGGAACATGTCAACAGCGACATCTCTAAAGTGCTGGATATATATTGAGGACTCAGGAAGGGCAGACATTAACAAAAATGCAGTTACGCAACAAAATACACTATAATCAACGCTCTTCTGGTTCATCCAGTATCGCGGGGAAGTTCCTAGATATTTACTGAAGGGTTATAACCAGGGGAAGGGGGATGCTTCTCCAGATTTCCCTGACCGGTTTTCCGCTGATTTGGACCAAGACAAGAAAACACTTCCTTTAAATATCGCCGGGGCTCGTGTCTCTGCCGTGTATCAATGTGGACCGGAATTGTCACCGGTTGGTCTATAAAACGACAGAACGCAAAAGCCACATTGAAAAAGAAAGCATCAGGAAATTTGCTGGAAGCACTTTGGCACTTTGGCAAATCTGAACACAAGGCAGAGGGCTTTATGTAAATGCAAAGCCTGTTCTTCTTTTCCTGAGCGCCCCGCAGTGTTACATACCTGCTGCTGCATTTTCTTATTGCGTGTACCTCCTGTAACTTTATTATGTTATTCGTCCAATCAGCTGAGAGCTCGTTTATCCTCCAATTTATGACATCAGAGCGGCCAGCAATGAACGGAACAGGGAACAGGACAGGAATTCAACACAATGTTGTCCCTCCAACTGTTTCAGTCTCTGATGTGGATAGAGTGAAGTGAAATTGGTCATATTGTGCTGGTAGCAGTGCCGGAGCCTCCCATTAAAAGAGCTGCTCATTGATCGGTACAGCTACCTACAGCTAATAGAAAGGTTGGTATAGAGGACCAGCGTACCCAGAAGACTTTGAATAAAATGACGTGTTCAATTAGACAAACACCACCTAATATAAAGGTGGGTATAGAGGACCAGTGCGCTCTGAAGGCTTTGAATAAAGCGACACGGTCACTTAGACCAATTCCACTTATCATATGAATGAAATGGGGGCTGACTGACAGGCTTGAGTAGAATGGGAGAGTGCAAGCTGCAGATGAGATCAGACAAACTGTGAGGATCTGCTCAGTGAAATATTTTTACGATACCTTTACATTCTTAATATCTCGGTCGTTCATTATGATAAAACAACGTGTATTTGAAATAAATGCCTCTATTTCAGAATATGTTTCTTTCCTTCTTTTTCTAAATGAAGTAACTGAATAATGTTTCAAACATGTAAAGGAGCAATTTTTGGAGGCTTGGGGAAAGAGCGGAGAGGTGGGATTAATTGGATAGCCGATGTGAAGAGCCAACACAAGCACAATGGGGCGAAAGGACTCCTCCTCTGCTGTATGGTGTATTGATGGACTCCTCCTCTGCTGTATGGTGTATTGATGGACTCCTCCTCTGCAGTATGGTGTATTGATGGACTCCTCCTCTGCTGCATGGTGCGTTGATGGACTCCTCCTCTGCTGTATGGTGTATTGATGGACTCCTCCTCTGCTGTGTGGTGTATTGATGGATTGCTCCTCTGCTGTACTTGGTCATTGATCTCCGCCTGCAACTGAAGTGATTGAACCAAACACTGTCGCCAGATCAGACCTGCCGCAACATCGCGGTGATGAGTTTAATTATCATTTCCAACCCAACCATCAAGAGCTCATAGTTAACAACATGAAGAGAAAACGATAGCAGTGAAACAGTAACAGGATTCAGCCGATCCTATTAACCCTGTCCCTGCAGAATGGATGGCGTCTGTGGACCTGTAGTTCACACTGAAGAGAGCAGAGGCCGCTGTGGAGGTTGTCAGCTCTGAATGGTTGTTTTATTTCTCAGTGCCACACTGCACAGTAATACACCCCAGAGTAATACACCCCAGCTTCTGATCCTACGGTGTTGTCCCTACCGGGAATGTTATAGCTTCTTGTTGGGTAAATGAATATGTTGAAGAATCTGCCTGTGGCGTTTCTGCTAACAGCTGATATGATAAATTCCGGGCCACGATTCTGTCGTATTCTGTACCAGTGAATACTCTCAGGGCCTCTGGTGATTGCTTTTTACTGCATTTCAATCGCTTGTCCCTCTTGTGTAAAGATCAGCTGTGACTGGTGGATCACAGTCTCTCCACCGATAACTTCTGACACAAAAGAGAAGAAATATGTTCTAATGGCGAACATTATTCTCCACAAAGTCCTCACCTAAAATCAAAACCAGAAGCTGTAATTCCATTCATTGAGTTTTCCTGGCTTCTGCACTCGCTGGATCAGGAATGTTATTGGAGAATTGGTTTAATTTGGGGTCATTGAGATTTGAAATCAAAGATATTTTTATGGTAAATATCTTTCATACCGTCAACGAGAGCAAGGGAACAATCGAACGCTGATATATTTTTTCCCACTGACATGCCCTCTGGAGCCAGGTTTCTCATTTTTCCTTTTCAATAAAAAATACAACTGTCTCCTATAGCTCAGGAAGGGCTGGTGGGCCAACTCGGAGTTCCAAAGAAGAGTCATATTCGAATTAAAGCTTTAAACCTGTTTCCCTTTCCACAGATGCTGCCAGACCTGCCGCGTCTTTCCAGCACTTTCTGTTTTTTTTTATTTTAGAGCATCCACAGTATTTACCTTTATACAAGGATGGGAATCTATTCTGTCTGATGGAGCCTGAGCACATCAACTGGTTTGATGCTGCGATTTCTGATGAATTTAATTGAAGCCTAAAAATGAGTAGAGACTGCATTTGGTTTTGGAAACGAATGTCTTGATATAAAATTGAGAGATTTTGAGGCCTGTTGTGGCCAGGAATGTACATGGCTTGTGTTGTTGCTGCGCCCTATTGACTAATCTCCTCGTCTACAACAGTAACAGACATCTAATCCTGAAGACTTCCCAGGGAATGGAATGTAAAAACAACACTTGGATATTTTCAATGAATCAAATAATCATGATGGGCTAGAGCGCCGCCTCGGCAGAGAAATATTTGTTCTTCAAACGTGTTTGTAAGTGACAGACAGAGGGATGAGTACACTGAGAGACAGAGAGAAAGAAAATGAAGGAGGAAAGATACAAATGAAGGAGAGACATGGAGATAAAAAAGAAAGAGGTAACCTGGAGAGAGAGATTGAGAGAGGCGATGGCGTAGTCACTGGATGAGTGATCCAGAGGCCCAGGGTTTCCCCCGGTGATGCTCTGAGGATGCGGATCACAATCTCGCCATGGCAGATGGTGGAATTTGAATTCAATAAAAAAAGACTTGAATCAAACGACAAATGATGACCATGAAACCATTGCTGATTGTCATAAAAACCCATCTAGTTCACTATGTCCTTTAGGGAAGGAAATCTGCTGTCCTTACCTGGTCTGGCCTATATGTGACTCCAGACCTGCAGCAATGCGGTTGACTCTTAAATGCCCTCTCAACAAGGGCAATTAGTGATGAGCAATAAATGCTGGCCTAGCCAGCGATGCCCACATCTCATCAATGAATAAATAAAAAGTTGAAGGTTCAGTAAAGGGAACATATGCAGCAAGATGAACAATATTCTAAATGGAAGCAGGAATTCCAGGAAGGGAAAGAAAGATAACATAACGTTGCACGTGATAGGGAAAGGATGATTTCCGAGAGCCACTTGACCTCCTGGATTACGAGATCAGTCTTATAAACACCATGTTATCGTTCCCCTACCCGCTGCAATAAACGCACAGAAACCACCAGGGAGCTCCAATTAAAGGAACATGATACTGTTTATATCGCATTTCTCGAGTTCTTCTTCTTCTTGTTAATATAATGCATTTTAGTGCAGGTGACCTTATACACGCGGGCTAATTCAAGCTTTATTTTAAATCCTGGCGATTCCCTTGTTTATTTCAATATCTCAACCATTACTGGTTAAAATAAGCCTGTTTTAAACAACATGAAACAACCGAGATTCCAATGGGATGCCAAGTCTCAAATATCAACACAGAAAAAGGATGCAAATAGGACGCCTGCCATATTTGGGATTTAAATATAACTGTTTTAATTTTAATGCTGCCTCTGAGCTACGGTTAAATAATTTATCTGTTGTAGCTGCTCCTATGACGTGAGCACTTTTCTGAACTCATTAAAAAAGGACACTGGGATAAATTGGACTTTCTGCACTCTGAACTTCAGGGAAAACGGGAAAAAGAGAACGAGGCAGAGAAAGTGTTTGTCAGAGAGGGTCATAAACGGAGAAAGGGGAGATAGAGCCACAGAGATCGAAAGGCAAAACGAGACAGAGAGATCCCGAGACCAAGAGAGATCCGGAAAAACGGAGAAAGACAGGGGAAAAGAGAAAGTCAGAAGAAATAATCGGTCCACAGCGAACATTGATTGGTGTCCAACTGTCGTCAGTTCTGAGACACCACTCAATCCTGTCGCTGGGAAACGCCCCTAAGTTTCTCAATAAGTGAAGCCTGCCCCTGATCTGAATTTCCTCTTTACGATCAGAACATGTGTCAACATATTTCCAATCTTATTTTACTTCTTCGAACTCTAATCCTGTCACCATGTGCTCCCCATGTTCCTTACTGCTAATAATGGCCTTGCTGCCCGGTGAGTCAATGTTTAAATGGTCAGTGTCCGTTACTTGTGTTATCTTCAATCCCAGATATTTGATACATTCTGTGTTTTGTTGCAGGAACAAATGGTAAAGATTCAGTGTCCCAGGCTCCACCTGAGTTAACGGTTCTGGAAGGACAGAGCATACAACTGGATTGTAATTACTCGACAGCTGCTGTTCCAACTCTGTTCTGGTACATCCAGTACCCCGGGGAAGCTCCGAGATATTTAATGAGGATATATAGCTTGGGGGAAGCTTGCAAAGAAGTCTCCAGATTTCCCAGACAGGTTCTCAGCTGTTTTGCACAAAGGAAATAAAACGGTTCCTTTAAATATCGCCGGGGTTCTTCTCTCCGACAGCGCCATATATTTCTGTGCCATGGACCCCACACTGCTGCAGAGATCTAGCGGATCCCGAACAAAAACCCCACTGAGAGTTCCCGTTAGTGCTCAGAAGAGGGCGCTCTCACACCGAAAAATGGAAGGAACAGCTCAGACTGCAAGGGTCACAGGGTCGTCAATAAAATATCAAAACAAAGGCAGCGCTGAAGAAGAGCGGGCGGGCAGCGACTGAGGAATTATATTATAAAAGCAAAATACTGCGGATGCTGGAAATCTGAAACAAAAACAAAAATACCTGGAAAAACTCAGTAGGCCTGACAGCATCTGCGGAGAGGAATACAGTTAAAGTTCGAGTCCGTATGACTCTTCATCAGAAATTATATTAGTTGACTTTAACTTGCAAATATGCTAAAAATGAATTCCATGAATAAATTTGTATTGAGCTAGCTCACATTTAGCCTCTCGATGATCTTTCCTCGCCTGTCTGAACTCTTAAGCAGCCCTTTCCTTCTAGGTCCCTTTGTCAAAGCTGGCACATCGTGTCTATTTGCTGAGAATATTTTGCTGGTTCAGAAACAGTGTATAGAAAATGAAGACATTTCACCAGGTTGTGTTTTCACCCTTTAAAACAAGCCCCGAGCACAATGTAACCACCCAGCAACTGGGTTCAAATGGGGCTGGGGAACGGCGGAGAAGTGAAGCATTTCGAACAGGTAATTATGGAACAAACACAGTTCGTCTCATATCCGAACAAATATTTCAATTTTAATCAACCTCCAGTCAGCTTTCCCTGTTTGCGTACGCATTTCAGATCTGGGTCATGGAGATTTTGTCACTCCTCGAATGTTTAGACGGAAGAGAAGTGGCTGCTTTAAGTATCATCTGTGATATTACATGCGTTGAACTATGTTTTATCCTGGTACTGGCTGGTCCCGATCGGGCTGTATTTACAGGGGCAGTCTTACTCATATTTCCAGGCAATCGGCAATCGGAGGCAGGAAAATAGCAACCGCACCATCCAGACAGTCACACCTCTCTCTGAACGGAGAAAGTGGCCTCTGAAGAGCTGATCAGAATCAAGGCTCACAGCTGGAGTTTATGATGGAAAGCAGTCTCATCCCCGTTATTTGGGCTGTGCCTGACAGCTCCTGACAGATGGTGTTTGTACAGAATCCAGGGCAGGTGCAGCCACAATGTTCATGGGCGCTGTCAGCCGCTCAAACACAAACCGAGAGGAAACCGCATTCACCTCGGATGAAACTGTCACCCAACTGTTTCAAACAGAGGCCGAGAAAAAAAGCTGCAGATTCCGATCCGTCCGACTGATCCATCACCAAATGAATCTGCAGGTTAGACCGCCTTCCCTGCTTCTGATCAGCTTTTAATTCCCTTGAACTCAGGTCTCAATATCCAGATCAGCGCCGGGAAAGATGTTTCTGACTCTCAAACCAGACCGACTAACGTCACATTGATTGTCGGATGACGTCACAAAGGTTACAATGTGATGTCACGCAGACTGCAGACTTACGTCACATGGGCGGATGCTCTGGCGCATGCGCAGCCCTCAACCTCAGACGCCATGAATGCCGAATCTCCCTCACAGCTTCACTTAGTCGTCACAAGTCCCAGAGCCCCGAACCTGGCGGGCACAGTGTAACTGGTGCTGGGCTCAGTTTGATGCACAAAAGCGATGCCTTCAGCCGGTGGCTATCTTGGCTTGAATCTTCTGACAGTTGTTTTATACAAGTGGATAGCATCCGACACATGAATCTGAGCTTCACTTTAGGGATTGTACCCTTGGATATCTTACTCTTTCCCACATGTGAGCGTGATCACTATTTCTGACAGCAATATTTCATTCATCCATTATTCAGATCTGTTATCTTCTGCTAGACTGCAGTTTCCATTATTGTATTATCTTGCACGACGCTAAATTGCATTTTTGTTCATTTTACAGGATGGTGGCTAGGCCAAAATGCATTGCCCATCCCTAATTGCACTTGAGAATGTGCTGGTGAGCTGCCTTCTTGAACCGCGGCAGTCTGTGGTGTAGGTACACCCACAGTGCTGTTAAGGAACGAGTTCCAGGGCTTTGACCCAGCGGCAGTGAAGGAACAGCGATACATTTCCAAGTCAGGATGGTGAATTCCTTGGAGGGGAAATTCCCAGGTGGTGGTGTTGCCATGCATTTACTGCCCTTGTCCTTCTAGATGGTAGTGGTCGAGGGTTTGGAACGCGCTGCCTAAAGAGCATTGGTGAATTCCTGCAGTGCATCTTGGAGATGGTACACACAGCTGCAACAGTTCGTCGGTGGTGGAGGGGATGAATGATTGTGGATGGGGTGCCAATCAAGTGGGCTGCTTTGTCCTGGACGGTGTCAAGCTTCTTTAGTGCTGTGGGAGCTGCACACATCCAGGCAATGGGTGAGCATTCCATCACACTCCTGACTTGTGTCTGGTAGATGGTGGACAGGGAGTCAGGAGGTGAGTTACTTGCCGCAGGATTCCTAGCCCCTGGTCTGTTCTTTTAGCCACTGTATTTATATGGCTAGTGCAGTTCAGTTTCTGGTCAATGGTAACCCCCGGGATATTGATAGTGGGGGTTCAGTGATTGTAATGCCATTGAACATCAAGGGACAATGGTTGGATTCTCTCTTGCTGGAGATGGTGATTGCCTGGCACTTGTGTGGTGCGAATGTTACTTGCCAATTGTCAGTCCAAGCCTGGATATTTTCCAGGTCTTGTTGCATTTGAACATGGTCTGCTTCAGTATCTGAGGAGTCGCGAATGGTGCTGAACATTATGCAATCATCAGCAAACATCCCCACTCCTGACCTTATGATGGAAGGAAAGTCATTGATGAAGCAGCTGAAGATGGTTGGGCCGAGGAATCTACGTTAGGAACTCCTGCAGTGATCATCCTGGAACTGTGGTGCTTGACCTCCAACAACCACAACCATCTTCCTTTCTGCTTGGTACGACTCCAACAAGCGGAGAGTTTCCTCCCTGATTCCCATTGACGCCCGTGTTGCTAGTGCACCTTGATGCCACACTCAGTCAAATGCTGCCCTGATGTCCGAGGCAGTCACGCTCACCTCACCCACTCACCTCAACATCCGTTTGAAATTCAGATACTTTCTGTTGAAGTCTACACCAGACAGTACGTGCCCTCTATGGTCCTTTCTGATAATGGTCATGCTGCTTGGTGATTCAATATTTAAAGAATCATTGTCTATTTCAGGTGTTAAATTCAATCCCAGATTTTGACACATTCTTTGTTTTGTTACAGCAATGAGTATTGTCGACCAAGTGTCCCTGGGTCCCTTTGAGTTAGCTGTGTGGAAGAACAGACCGTAATGATCAGCTATAGTTACTCCATATCTGTGAGCTTTCTCTACATCTGTTGGTACATCAATCTGCCGGGTAAGCTCCGAGATATTTACTGAAGAGCTATAACTCGGGCCATTCTCCGAGTCTCAAAATTTCCCAGGCCGGCTCTCTGCTGATTTGGACAATGCTAAAGGCAGCAATACAAATGTTTCAAAGTAAACCTGTCAGGTTTTGCTCTCTGTGAGCCCAGGAACAAACTAAAGTCCTAGATGGACATCAGAAACACTTAACTGAGCAGCAAATACTCGCTGAGGTTTCTGTGTGAGTTTTCGGCTTATATCTGACACGGCCTCACAGCACAAAAATAGACTGCTTCATCCTCCACACTCAGGCCTCTTATATTGAGATAACCAGACTTCTTAGACTCGTCAGCAGCCACTAGATATCGTCCTGAGATTTCATCTATTTTCAGTCCTTTTGTTTGCTGATTACCCAGCTTGAAGGTTGTGCCGCCTTCTGCCAATACCATTGCATACTGTATATAACCTGGTCTGTATATACACATTCTAACTGCGCCATTCCCCTTCTAGCGCAGTTAATGTCACTGGTGTGAGTTACTGGATCTGGATATAGTCCGCCTGTAAAGATAGATGAAGAAAAGAGCAGGAGCTTAAAGAGAGTCGACCCAAATGTGTATCAGGTCTATGAGTGTGCGTAAATTCCCAGTTACCAAACTATCGTTACCTACATTAATTCCCAGTACAAGCTGTTTGGATCAATCTGCTAACCTGCCTTGATAAATATAATCCAGTACTTACTGTCCAACACAACTGCCAGTATTATCAGAAACACGTCTGAGTGAATCTCTCTCAGTGAATGTGAATGGAATGATCCTGAGATTGAGAAGGAAAGAGGGAACCCGGGCACTGTTCAGCTCATTGTTCAATCCACACACTGCAGGGGGCCAGGCCCATTGTGACCAAAAGACCACAAGAGCAGAAGTAGGCCATTCGGCCCATCGAGCCTTCTCCACCATTCAATCAGGTCATGGCTGATCTGATAATCCGCAGATCCACTTTCCTACCTTTTCCTCATAACCTTTGATTCCCTTACTGATTAAAAGTCTGTCCATCTCAGCCTTGGATATACTTAACGAGCCAACCTCTACAGTCCTCTGCGGTAAAGAATTCCACAGATTCACCATCCTCTGAGAGGAGAAATTTCTCTTTATCTCTGTCTTAAATTCGCGACCCCTTACTCTGAGAAACCTCACTCAGGATACCATCCTTATTGGCTGTGGCGTTGGTGACACGTGCCTTTCTAATTAGCACGCTTGGGTTTGGCGCCCTCTGCTGGCAGATTCTGTTCAATCCGGTTGAGAATTGGGGCCATCGAGTGGATTTCGGGTTTACTGATTCACATATCAAAACACCAATGTCAGGTATGTTCTCTCAGAAATCCAAATTGGATCTAATCAGACTCGGTCCTTATCTTTGTTGATGTTTATGGCGGAAAGTAATGATAATCCTTTGTAAATCACTGTTAAGCCGCCAAAGAAATGCCATTTACATGAATGTCAAGATATTGGAGAAAGTAGACTGGGATGGCACCAGGGCTGACGGCCTTCAATGTGAGCAGGCTGGAGAAACTGATATTAATCTTCTTCTGCCAAATTATTAAAGGAGGCATTTAATCGAAATATTGAAAATGATAAGAAGTTGTATGTATTGGATTGCTTATAACTGTTACCATTAGCAGAAAATTCGAAAATACAAGGCCACCATTTTGAAAGCAAAAAAGATAGGGAAAGATTATATTCACTTATTACACTGCCACTTGTTCAGAGCTGGAACCGCTGCAAAATATCCGGCTATGTGGGAAATGCGGGGACGAAAGATGAATTATATAACTCCTTCAATGAGGCCTAGACATGATTGGCCGAATTGCCTCAGTCCTTCCTCTAAGATTCTAAGCCCTTCCTGTCCCTCTCATCTTGTTTGTTCTCAGTCAGTTGAACAGTGAGCAGGTGCAGGATGGTCAGAGAATTCTGCAGATTCAACCGTCGCTATTTCCGCTCCAGCAGTTCCAGGTGCAGCTGAGAGTCACCACACACTTCATTCAATATTGAGCCTGCGGTATCCTCGCCCACAGCTTCCGTTTGCTGCTCTCGCTCTGACCCGATTGTGTTACTGGAGAGATAGCTGCCGCTGGTCCATTCCTGTCATTGGTTGGATTAGCAGTGCAGTGGGACGGGGATCTGTATTTCTGCTCCGACAGAGGATTTCTCACACTGCAGAGTAACAGACTCAGGAAGTATCATGGGGAACCGTCTCGCTCCGCTCCTCATCATTATATCACTTCTCGGTAAGTATTTCCTTTCCAGTAAAATTCCATTCTCCTCCTGATGCTGTAACCCAGATGTTACTGTTGGTAAGAAAAAGGTGATGATGATGATTATGTTAATTAATATGAGGCTGATGCTAATTGTTGTTTTTACTATATTTTATTGTTAGAATGGAGCCACCCAGACACAGTGGAACAACCGGTTGCTGAAATAACGGCGGAACAAGAAAGAAATGCCACCCTAACTTGCACCTTGAAATCAAGCGATTCTAACCCTTTTGTGTACTAGTACAGTCAGCGCCCCGGGCAGGCTCCACAGTACATGCTCCGTATCCTGGGAGAGGAGGTATCCAGACACACCGACATCACCGATCGTTTTTCAGCTACGTTTAATAAAACAGCCAAGATTATCGAGCTAATGATCTGCAACGCCCAGATCTCTGACAGCGCGGTATATTTCTGTGCCATGCAACCCACACTGCTGCAGAGATATAGCGGATCCTGTACAAAAACCCAGCACTGAGAGTTCCAGTTAGTGCTCAGCAGAAGGCGCTCTCACACCGATAAACAGAAGCAATAATCCCGCCTCCACACTGAGAGTCACGGGGACCATCGTAAAATTTCAGCAAAACAACCCCCTACAAGATCCGATAATGAACACTTCAGCAGTAATATCAATGTGCGAATTCAACTCGCGCATCTAAGAAAAATGAAGATCATGATTCGATCTATGGTGCTTTAATTCACGTTTGTTTTCCTTGGATGCCTTTCCCTGCCGACTTGCTCTTTCTCAGCCTCTGTCTCCACCCGTTTCCAATAACTTCAGACAATCTCTTCTTCCAGTCTTTACTTTAAACGTTTCAGGTCATTGATACTTTTTGTAAATTAACTCAGACCAACCCAGCTGTCCATAGATTCAGGCCCAGTTTTATCGAAGGTTGCGAAGGAAGATTCCCTTTATTACTGAATACTTCACTAAATTCACCCTGCTCTCCCCCAATATGGAATGAATGTGAAAGTACAGCAGTTCTTATAGAGAGGCAGAGTTACATCATTTTCGAACGGGATATTATTATTATTATTATTATTGACTTCAGCTCCTTACAAATGGGTCCGATGTGCGATAACACTGCCTGCTGTAGCCCCGCCCACAGCTTCCCGTTTGCAGCCGTCTCTCTGACCCGCCTTGCCTGCCCTGTATTATTGGACCGATTGCTACCTCTGTTCTGGTTGGCATTGTTTGGGTCAGCAGTTCAGTGGGGCTGGGCCCGGTATTTCTGCTCTGAGCGAGGATTTCTCGGGCTGCAGCATTGCAGACAGAAGAACCATCCTGCGGAACAATCTCAGTCCGCTCTTCATCATTAGATCACTTCTCAATATGCATTTCCTTCCTAGTGAAACTCCATTCACTCCATTCTGGGAATCCCTGTCGGTTGAGGGTTGTATCGAATCTGTGGCAGGTACAGCCACAATGTTCACCGGCGCTGTCAGCCGCTCAGACACAAACTGAGAGAAAAACACATTAACCTTGGATCAAATTGTCGCCAACTGTTTCCAGGAGCGACCAAGAGAACAAACTGCAGAATCAATTCGACCGGCAGATCATCACAGAATCAGATTTGGAGATACCTGTTCTAATCCCCACCCTCAATCGTTTGTTGCTATGTCTCAGGTAGCTTTCATCTCACTTCCTTGTGTCTCCATGGGTCTGTGACATCCTTCGGTGGTGGGCTGACTGACAATGAAACACCCCGAGCTGGACTACAGACAGATAGAGGAACAGCTGCACTTTTAGAGACGGGTGTGGGGGGAATTAAATCTCGGTCTGTTCATTATCACCAACAAACTCGGGATTTTTAATGGTGACAGAAAATCTTCCAGCATTAAGTGAACATTCTGAAGCTCAGTGGTCAGCGGGTGCACTCTGTACCTAAGGTTTGTTATAGAGATCACAGTCACTGCCTGGTGAGCTGTGCTCATTGTGTATAAACTGTCTCCGACCCAGCAATACACTCTGATCAAACAAACCCTGTGAACAGGCCACGGACAAAGGGTCGATGAAACCGACAGGGGAGATGGGGAAAGGGTTGTTCAATATTACAGGCAGGCACAGAAACTGCATAAAAAAGCAACAAGTAAATTAAAGTAATCAAATAGATTTATGAAAATCGATTGTGGTACAAGCTCGAGTTGAAATCAGCTAATATAATTCCGCTAACGTTTGGTGTTCTTATTGTATCTTTTAGGAAGGTCCCTGTGACCCTCACTGTGGGGAATGCTTTATTGCTACTGTTTCACGGTGTGTGCGCGCCCTCTGTTGAGCGCAAACTGGAACTCCCAGTGGGGTTTTTGCACCGGACCCGCTATATCTCTGCAGCAGTTTGGGCTCCATGGCACAGAAATACACAGCGCTGTCGGAGAGAAGACTCCCGGAGAAATTTAAATGAACAATTGTGAAAATCAGTAGAGAACCTGTCTGTTAAGTTTGGAGACCTTTCTTCATCCTCCAACTTTATATTTTCAGTAAATATCTCGGAGCTTCGCCGGGATGCTGGATGTACCAGGACAGAGTTGGGGCAGGTCGGTTGTCGAGTAACTGCAGTCCAGTGTTATGCTCTGTCCTTCCAGAATCATTAATTCAGACGGATCCTGGAACACTGAATCCGCGCCACTCGTTCCTGTAACACAAATGCAGAATTTTTCAAAAGTCAGGGAGGAAATATAACCCCTGTAAACACGCTGGCTATGTAGACATATACTCACCAGGCAGCAAGACCATTATTATCAATAAGGAATATGGGGAGCACATGGTGCCTGGTATCGAGCTCAACAGAAAACCACAGGTTATTCTAAATATGTTGATCCCTCTGGTCCGATATTAAAGTGCAACCCAGATCAGGATCAGGTCTCACTTTTTGAGAAACGACGGAGTGTTTACCCGAGAGGGGATTGGCTGGTCTGTTGGAGTTAATGACAGTTCCCCACCAATCAAGGAGAGCTACAGACAGTTGATTTCTCTGATTACCTCCATCTTTCTGATATTTTTATCTTGTCTGTCTTGATGTCTGCCTCCCTGGTGGGTCAAACTCCCCTTAAAGGGAACATTCCCTCCACAGTAAAACGCATGGGAATAAATACAAGGAAACATGGGGGGTGAATACAGGATTGCACAAATTCGGCAAGCGCGCAGTTTCGCGTAAACACCTCCAGGCGGCGTGAACGTCAGCCTGGAGTCCTCTCATTGATATCGGAGTTAAAGTCAATCAGGAAATGTAGTTTATGTTTGTCTCATTCAATGAAACCATAGTGACCAAAGAGCATAGGGACGGCGTGGTAAATATAAACTGCACTAGTGCAGAAAGCAAATATGAAGCAAATATGGATTTAAAGGCAAAGGAGTGAAATTATTTACAGGCAATGAGGAACCAGCAAACAACACTGCTAAATTAAATGATTTTGGGCCGGCGATGACCATTGGCGTTAGAAATACCCCAGAGATCCAATCACCCTAAATAAAATAATCTATTGTTGTAAAGAGAAGAAAAAATTCATTCCCAGTGACCGGTCAAGAGTTCTCTGCCTTGAGACAGCCAATCCCTGCGTGAAGCACTGAATGACGTCTGATGACAGCAACCAATAATAAGCCGATTGGTGAGAAAGTCACTTATCAGTCATTCACTATAAGAGGAGAATGTGAAGCTCTCCGCTCTCCCCCTCCTCTCCACCATTGCGAGCCCTGGGCTCGGCAGCAAGTTCCAGCCTGGAAATCAGACCCTGATTGATCTGCCTTTTGTGCATCTTCATCGTCATGAACAGAAACCCCCGCAAAGGCCTGTTTACAATATGGTCCCTGATGCTCTGGGTATTGTGTGAGTTTATTTACCTAGTTAGATGCATTGTCTAGCCAATCTCATAATACCCTGTCGTGGTTTGTGTAATTTTTCCTTTGTTTACAGCCGTTCAGTGTGAGGATCAGAGCTCCCACCCTGAGCAGGTGGTGTGTCGGGAAGGGGAACGGGTTGAAATGAGCTGTCGGCTCTCTATTGGCTCTGATCATACCGTAGCCTGGTACAGGCAAACACTGACAGGGGCTCCGACACTTATTGGCTCCAAATATCAGGAGAGCGTGACAGAAGGACGCTCCAGATTGTTCTTTGATCGAGTGAAGAATTTCAACACCATCTCTATAGACAAAACAGCCGTCCAGGACGCCGGAATCTATCACTGTGCGAAGCAGACACAGTGAGACAAAGAGCGGTCCGGCTGTACAATATCTTGTTCACTTCCGTGTTTCCGCTGCACCTTTAACCTTTACCCAAACGGGGCCTTTTAAACTGCTGGCGATGTTCAGAAACGTTACTTTCTCATTTTCAAACTTCCATCTGGATAAAGTTAGAAAATTCCAAGGCTGTTGCTGTAGATACGGCGCCCAGCAACATATTAAGTAAAACTTGGTTATACAACATACCAAGTAAAGATATGGACAGACAAAGGTACCTGACTCTCACATACCTAGATAGGTACATAAACGAGAAAACGAAACATAAGCAAGGACATCAATAGATAGGTAAATAAAAAGCTCGATACATACATGCATAAATAGATAGATAGATAGATAGATAGATAGATAGATAGATAGATAGATAGATAGATAGATAGATAGATAGATAGATAGATAGATAGATAGATAGATAGATAGATAGATAGATAGATAGATAGATAGATAGATAGATTGATAGATACGAAGATAGGAAGAGAGGGAGATAGATCAGTTTATTATGCAAAAACAATTATATATTTATATAATTTAATATAATTATGTTCCTTTTACATATCATGATGCTAATTTCATTCTTGTTCTGGCAGCTGTTGTTTGTAACTCGGAAACATTTCGGATCTCGGTGTATGGGGGAAGTGAAGGACAAACTATTTCACTTCATCATTCCGCTACTTTCGCTACCAGTGATCTTGGATTCTGTTACCGGCAATTCTCTAATCGAGCTCCC
This sequence comes from Cetorhinus maximus, assembly GCF_964194155.1. Lineage (NCBI taxonomy): Eukaryota > Metazoa > Chordata > Chondrichthyes > Lamniformes > Cetorhinidae > Cetorhinus > Cetorhinus maximus. The sequence continues at coordinate 110,890 of NW_027596682.1, forward strand.
TAGTAATTCGTCCCCACACTCAGAGATGAAATAGTTGGGGGAAGGGTTAAAGTATCCTGGAGCCGTGAGAAAGGCTCCATCACTCTCACTGTTAACACAGTCTGGCTGTCAGACACTGCGGTGTATTACAGTGCAGTGAGACACGGGAAACTAAGAGGTGAGGATCTTGTACATAGACACTCTCGACATGGAGACTGAGGGGACAACCAGCTCACGAGTATTAGAAGTGCGTGTGATACAAGTAAAATCAGTCAAAAAATTGTACATTTTGTTATCAGAGCAATTTAGTAGAATAAAATAATATTTACTTATCGGTACGAGAGATATCGACTGTAAAGGATATGCAAACAATGAAGCACTGAAGCAACCAGAATGAAGAAAGAAGGACTGTTTGTTATTGAGTACAGTTCCTGTACCTACATCTCAGCAGCGCCAGAATGAGGAATACTAGATACATCCTTACAGTTCACAGATCAATAAGCAAACAGGAAACAGCTGGCATTAGATGAAAACGAATCGGGTAAACACATTACCGGATAACTAATGAAACCAATTTCAAGTCACTTGGAATTTCTGCTCCTGGGTTGGTTGTAACTGATTGTTGTTCACACGATGTAAGAAGCGGTTTGTTGATCTGCTGCTCCCTAACCCAGCGGCTCATATCTGAACATGTCAGTTGCCTGAAGACCAGCAAGTTCCTCTCCTCCATGTGTAGGAAACTGAGGGGAAACCTGTCGCGTTCTGCCAGTGGCTCTGGAAAGGAACATATCAGGCGCTGGGTGTTCGAATCCAGTAAAATTCTTTCCTGATAGAATGAATGGAGGCTGGAGAAATGTACCTCACAAAGGAATCAACATCTTCCGGCAGCTCCCAGCGGCCTTTTATTCAGAGACCTATTTCAGGCAATTGAAATATCTCTTGAGGAAGGGAGTTGAAAGGGAAATGCAGTTTTCTCGTTGTTGCATCTTTTCCTTCAAGGCTTACTTTTACATTTGTTTTTCATACTCGTTATTTGTACTTTCCTTTACTCATCTTTTCTTATTTTGTTAATGTCCTCTCCCTGACTTGAATTGGCAAACTTTTCTACCCATTCTTCCTCTCAATCTCCCTTTTCATGTTTGCTCCTCTGTTTTCCCTGCCTGGGTTTCCACTTATCTTTATTTCGCACTTTTTGAACTCCGTCTCTTTACTATTTTCTATTTTAAGCTCATGCACTATAGATTTCCGTTATTATTACCGGATACTCCAAGAGATACAGCAGAGGAGCTCTCCCACTGGTTGTCGGTTTCTGTACGGACTCTGTTTGCTACCCTGTGGCCTGACGGTGCAGAGATAGGTGGCGCTGTCTGTCATTCGGACGTCCCTCAAGGTGAATTTATTGACTCACCGGATTGCAACAGTGATCCTTCCTTGTTGATCGGCCCCACTTGTGGCCATAACCAGATGCTGGAGGGGCTGTTTCGGGCGGAGTCTGTCCCAGTCCGGGACGGTAGCCGAACAGTTCATGGATACGATTCCCACTCCACTGAGAACCAGCCGCCCAGGGCGCTGCACCACCTCAGCTTCACTTGTCACATCCGTGCAGAGAAGTGCAGAAACCAGCACGAAAACTCGGTAAATCTGGAACATTATTGAACCGGATGAAATGCTTGTAGACCGAATTGTCCATGGAGATCGGTTTAGAACCAGGGCATGGAGAGTAGATTCAGGAGAATTAACAACCAGACAAACCCTCACTTCAGACCAAACTCAGAGGTTTCTTCGTGTGAAAAACCGAAAGAACCTGTGCTCGGGGTGTACCTACTTCGGAGCTGCCGTTAGTGAGAAGCACTCTCCGTGTGGAGAAGGCCATTCAGCCCGTCGACCCTGCCCTGCCTTTTACCCTTACTATCTCCATAACCCTTTACGTTATTGTTAATCAGAAATCTATCAATCTCTACCTTAACTACACTCAATGACTGAGCTTTCACGGCCCTCTGGGTGGAGCATTCCAAAGATTCGCAACTCTCAGAGTAAAGAAATTTTCACTCATCTTCCCCATTATTTTAAAATTGTGTCCCCTGGTTCTAGACTCCCCAGTCGGGGTAAACATCTTACCTGCATCTACCCTGTCTATTCTTTCAAGTGCTCTGTAGGTTTCAATCAGATCACCTCTCATTCTTCGGAACTTTAGAGAATACAGGCCCAGTTTCCCCAATCTCTCCTCATAAGACAGTTCCACCATTCCAGGAACAAGTCTGGTGAACCTTCGCTGCACTACCTCGAGGGGAATACTATTTCTGAGTTAAGGGGGCCAAAACAGCACACAGTACTCCAGGTGCGACCTTACCAAGCTTCTATTCAATTGAAGCAACGCTTTCCTTGCCTCTGAACTCACAGGCGGCACCCCACACTCAGTCTTTCTCCAGGACACCAGCTCACACTCTCTGAGTTCACACTGGGCCGCCCACACTCAGTGTTTCTCACCGAGACCAATTCACGCTCTCTAAGCTCACACAGGGCCACCCATACTCAGTGTCTTTGACGGAGACCTGCTCACACTCTCTGAGCGCATGCCGCGGTGCCCACACCCAGTGTTTCACACTGCCCTCTTGTGGCGTGTACTAATAATTGCGAGGTGTTTTTACTGCCGCTGAATCCGGCAAGTTGTATTTCACAGTATAGTTGTAAATGAGAACCGATTTTCCCTCCTTCCTGGTGTTGTTCGTTTTTCCAGAGAGCCCCTAATTCTCGCCTTCCTTTGTAAAGTCCAACAATTCTGATGTGTTTCTCTCCTCCAGTCTGAGTGAAACCTTGTTGCACAATTTGCTCTCACACTGTGTGTAAAGAGGAATTTCATTATTCCAGTCCGAAAATATGCTTTTATTCCTTGAACCTTACCCAGATGGGTGCATAACAGACCTTTTTTGCTGATGTTTCAATATGTCAACAGTGGTAACAGCATCGTAAATGATAATCAAAGAACGAAATAACCTCACATTCAGTTAGCATTTTTCACGATTAGTGGACGTCTCAAAGCGCTTATCGCCGTTGAAGCGCTTGTTGAAGTGTGGTCATTGTTGTAATTTAGGAAATGTAGTCGTTAATGTCCATCCAGCAAACTGTCACATAAAGCAATGGGATAGCCAGTTTGTGTGATGTTGATTGAGGGATGAAAATTGGATAATTCCCAAGCTTTTCTTAGAAACAGTGTCATGAGATATTTTACATTCACCTGAGCAGAGAGGTGTAGATCGGGTTAATGTCTCATCCAAAATACGTCACCTCCGGTGATGTAGTTCTCCTCCAGTGATGCACCTGAGCATCAGCTTTGATTTTTGTGCTCATGTGAGGTTGAAGCCAGAACATTTTGATGCAACTGGGAGTGTGTCACCAACTGAACCAGGGCTGACAATATGCAAGAAAGTATAAAAACACTGATATCAATTTCAAAGCAATGCTGCTATTTTTCAATGTTCTTTACAGCCTTTTGGATTCAACACTGTGTTCAATTATAGATGATGACCTCTGCCTCCATCTTTTTCATGTTTTTTTTGCTGGTTCATTCTTGTCTCGTTTCTTTCTTTGTCCCTTCATGTTGCATTTGGGCCGCCGCCAAGGAGCCATTCACACCTCCTCTGGAGACATCATTAGTTTGTTCAGAATACTCCTTACCATTCTTTTTGGCTTTTTAAAATTATTTAATGGGCTGTGGGCGTCGCTGACAAGACCCATTTGTTGCCCATCCCTAATTGCCCATGAACTCAGTGGCTGGTGAGGCTATTTCGGAGGGGAGTTATGAGCCAACCACATTGCTGTGGGTCTGGATTCTCATGTAGATCAGGCTAGGCAGAGATGGCAGATTTTCTTCCCCAAAGGACATCAGTACACCAATCAATGTTACTTTCATGGTCACTACTACAAAACTAGTTTTCATTCCCAGGTTTTGTTATTTAAATTTAAATTTACCACATGCTGTGTGGAGGGACTTAAACCCGTGCAACCGAGTCGCTCAATTACTAGTGCAACAACATAACCACTACACCACTGTCATTCGATTAAATGTACCCACTACCACAGAGCAGGCAATGAGGGTCAAAACGAATAACAGCGAAGGGAACCTGTGGGCAGGGCTGCCTGTGCAGGGTAACTGCCAGTTCTGCCCCTAAAATGTCCAATGGAAAACAAGGAGTAACGTGCGATCAGTGCGCCCCTAGCGGAACCCATGAGAATTTTTCACCATCAGACAAAGAGAAAAGTGCAAATGTATCAATGAGGCACGATTCAATGACCAGTGTTTAGGCAACATTTTCAGAAAATTTAGCTTTGCAGCTAACAAAGAATTATGAGTGTTGTTAAAAATAAAGGAATTCTATTTTATTTGTGATTCTTTACATTTATGATTTCATCTTATCTTTAAACTCTTTGAATGACGTTCGTTATTTTCTACTTTCTTTCATTTATTTTTCCATACTTATCTCCTGTTATGAGCTTTTCACGATTGTTTCCTGTACCTATTCGCTTTACCTTTGCCGCTCACTCATTCTGGCTTGCGCGTTTGCTCTTCCTTTCTCTGCGTCTATGTTTCTAACTCCATGCATTTCTGATCACCTTTAAACCTTTATATATTATATTGCCTTGCTTTTGCGCTCAACCCCGTCCCCAACACCGCACCCCCGACACACACACACACACACGGCCCTCGTATTATTATTACCACATAATTCACAAGCCGATCGTGGAAACATCATAGAGCGGAGCCCCCACTCTGTGTAGGTTTATGTACGAGCTCTCAGTTTGTTTGTTACACTGTGGCTCACGGCACATAGATAGCTGGCAGTGTCTGTAACTTGCGCATCCCTCACAGTCAGAATACTGAGTTTGTTGTCTCCCCCGATGGAGGCAGAGATCCTCCCGTGTTGATCAGTTCCACTTGTGGCCATTACAAGATGTTGGGGTGGCTGATTGGGAAGTTGACTGTACCAACGCACCGTGTTCATCCTACTGATGCTGGTGCAGTTCATGGATACGATTCCCGCTTCACTGACAACAATTCGCACTGGGAGCTGCGTCACCTCATCTTCACCGGTCACTTCAGTGGAGATAAGAATGGATAAGAGAAAACAGACCTTGTTAATCCACAGCATTATCAGATCACATGAAATACCGGCTGAAGCAATTGTCCACGGAGATCAGGTTACGGCCAGGAAATGGATATTATATTCTGAAGGTTCAACAAGGAACCAAACACCCGCTTCAGGTCCAACTCAGAGGCGCTTTTCTGTCGGACTAGCGAAAGAAGCCGAGCCTTGGGGTTTACCGCTTCAGGATTCACACGAACACCGGTTCACACTGTCTCTGAACTCATGTCCTGGCCACCTACATTCACTACTTCACAGTGACATCGGCTCACACTGTCTCTGAGCTAACACGGGGCCGCCCACATCCAATCAATTACAATCAGAGATCAAAGGCAGCAAACTCTCCAATAGTAAACGGCAAGGAAGGCGGGTCATACTGACGACAGCAGTGGACGATGATATGGGTGGGGTTATAGCAGGCAGTGATATCATACACAACAAAAACAAAAATACCTGGAAAAACTCAACAGGTCTGAGAGCATCTGCGGGGAGGAATACAATTGACGTTTCGAGTCCACATTACTCTTCATCAGAACTAGGGAAAGAAAAAATGATGTGAACTATAAGCTGGTAGAGGTGGGTGGGACAGGTAGAGCTGGATTGGGGGCCAGTGATAAGTGGAGGCAAAGAAGAGATTGCCAAAGATGTCATAGACAAAAGGACAAAGGGGTGTTGACGGTGGTGATATTATCTAAGAAATAGGGTCATTAAGGGTAGCAAGCAGGGCAAGCTAGTGGCAGATGGCCCTAGTGGGGGTGGGGTGGGGGGAAGGGATTGAAATGAGCTGAAAGGTGGAGATAAAACAATAGATCGAATTAAATTTTAAAATAGTTGAGAAAATAGAAATATATAGGTTTTAAAATTATAATTTATGGGAAAAAGGGGGATCGGAAAGGGGGTGGGGATGGAAGAGAGAGTTCAAGATCTGAAATTGTTGAACTCAATATTAAGTCCGGATGGCTATCAAGTGCCTAGTGGAAGATGAGGTGCTGCTCCTCCAGTTTGCGTTGAGCTTCACTGGAACAATGCAGCAGGCCAAGGACGGACATGTGGGCATGACAGCAGGGTGGAGTATTGAAATGGCAAGCGACAGGGAGGTCTGGGTCATGCTTGCAGACAGGCTGAAGGTGATCCGCAAAGCGGTCACCCAGTCTGCGTTTGGTCTCTCCAAGGTAGAGGAGACTGCATTGGGAGCAGCGAATGCAGTAGACTAAATTGAAGGAAGTGCAAGTGAAGTGCTGCTGCACTTGAAGGGCGTGTTTGAGCCCTTGGACGGTGAGGAGGGGGGAAGTAAAGGGGCAGGTGTTGCAACTTCTGCGGTTGCATGCTAAGGTACCCTGGGAGGGGGTTAAGGTGGAGGGGGTGATGGAGGAGTGGACTAGGGTGTCCCAGAGGGAACGATCCCTGTGGAAAGCCGCCAGGGGTGGTGAAGCGCCCTCGGTTTTCCACCCACGATGGTTGACAAGGCACTCAACAGTTCCGACACATCTCCCGCGCATCTATCCTCAAACTTTCCTCTCCCTCCCAGAACCATGATAGGGTCCCCCTTGTCCTCACTTATCACCTCACTAGCCTCTGCATTCAAAGGATCATCCTCCGCCATTTCTGCCAACTCCAGCATGATGCCACCACTAAACACATCTTCCCTTAATTCCCCCGGTCGCTTTCCACAGGGATCATTCCCTCCGGGGCACCCTGGTCCACTCCTCCATCACCCCCTACACCTCAACCCCTCCCACGGCACCTTCCCATGCAACTGCAGAAGGTACAGCACTTCCCCCCTCCTCACCGTCAAAGGGGCCAAACTCTCCTTTCAAGTGAAGCAGCGCTTCACTTGCACTTCCGTCAATTTAGTCTATTGTATTCGTTACTCCCAATGCGATCTCCTCTACATTGGAGAGGCCAAACGCAGACTGGGTGACCGCTTTGCAGAATACCTTTGGCCTGTCCCCAAGCATGACCCAGACCTTCCTGTCGCTTCCCATTTCAACACACCACCCTACTCTCAGGCTCACATGTCCGTCCTTGGCCTGCTGCAATGTTCCAGTGAAGTTCAACGCAAACTGGAGGAAGAACACCTCATTTTCCGACTAGGTACTTTGCAGCCTTCCGGACTTAAAATTGAGTTCAACAATTTCAGATCATGAACTCTGTCTTCCATCCCACCCCCTTTCTGATCCCCCCTTTTCCAATAGTTTATAATAAAAAATATATATATATTTTTCCCCACCTATTTTAATATTTATTTCGATCTATTTTTTTATCTCCACCTTTCAGCCCATTTCGATCCCTTCCCCCCACCCCACCTCCACTAGGGCTATTTGCCACCAGCTTATCCTGCTTGCTACCCTTAATATCCCCATGAGCACATTCCTTAGAAAATGTCACCACCGTCAACATCCCTTTGTCCTTTTGTCTATGACATCTTTGGCAATCTCTTCTTTGCCTCCATCTATCACTGGCCCCCTATCCAGCTTTACCTGTCCCACCTACCACCACCCACCCCCCCCCCCCCCCCCCATCCCCACCCACACACCTTAACAGCATATATTTCACCTTATTTCTCTATTTCCCTAGTTCTGATGAAGAGTCATACGGACTCGAAACATCAACTGCATTCCTCTCCGCAGATTCTGTCAGACCTGCTGAGTCTTTCCAGGTATTTATGTTTTTGTTTCAGATTTCCAGCATCCGCAGTATTTTGCTTTTATCTTAGTGATTTCATGCATTCGGATTCATCTGCAAGGAAGTGAATCCAGTAGTAATATCCCCTTCGAAAAGGATATAAGTCTGTCTCTCCAGAAGAGTTACGGCACCCCCATATTCATTCCATACTGGGGACGAGCAGGTTCGGGACAGGAGTATCAGGATTATTATATTATTCAATTAAAGGCAAATTTTTCATGAATAACCTCTCTTGTATCCAGGGCTGAATCTATAGGCATCGGGGTTGGAGTGGTTGTGAATTAATACCCAGAGAAGTAGCAAAGGGCCATCTCCTTAAATTAAAGACTGAAGGAAGAAACTGTACACAATTTTTTTTTACCGAATAGAGAAGGGATGATAAGAAACAAGTCAGCAAGGAAATGCGTCGAAAAGGATAAGTGGGATTGAAGCATTACATTGCCATTTACAAAGTTCGTTTTTATTATAAATTCAAATTTTAAAGGCAAACTAATCTAATCAGCTGTTCTTGTTGAACGTTAAATGTTTTATGATCTTTTGAAAAGGTCCGCGTGACCTCACATTCGAAGTTGAATTATTCCTTCTTGTTTGTGGTGTGAGAGCGCCCTCTGCTGAGCGCTAATTGAAGTAACTCTGTGAGTTTTTGTCTTGGTTCCACGATCTCTCTGTAACAGTGTTTGGCTCGTGGCACAGAAATACACGGCAGAGTGGGAAATCAGTGTGTTGCCGATCGTTAGATCAGCGATCTTGGCATTTCTATTAAGCGAAGAAGAAAACCGATCAGTGATATCGGCGCTCCTGTACACATTCTCTCCAATATGATGAAGCACACACCCTGGAGGCTGCCTGGGATGCTCACTGTGCCATTACACATAAATGCTGCGATTTCTTGCTTTCAAAATGCAAGTTTGTGCAGCATTAATTTCCTCTTCATCCAGTATTTGATGAACCGGCTGTTCTACTGTGTCTTGGTGGTCCCATTCTAACATTAAAGAAAAGTAAAAACAATAGTCAGCATCAGCTTCGTGTCGGTCAACATAATCATAATCACCGCCATCACTATTATTTTAACAATAATGACACCTGGGGCACAGCAGTCAGGAGAACAGTGGATTTTACCCGGAAAGGAGATGCTTGCTGAGAAATGATATAAGAATGAGGAGCGGAGTGAAATTATTCCCCTTGATACGTCCTGAGTCTGTAACTTACGTGCAAAAAATCCTCTGTCAAAGCAGAAATACAGACCCCCGTCCCACTGCAATGCCCACCCAAACAATGAGAAGAATGAACCAGCGGCAGCAAACGTTCCAATAACATAATCGGGTCAGTGAGGGACTAGCAAACGGAAGCTGTGGGCGGGGATACCGCAGACTCAATATTAAGTGAAGTGTGCGGTGACTCTCAGCTGCATTCGGAACTGATGGAGCGGAAATAGTAATGGTTGAAACTTCACAAGTTTGTGACAAACCTGCACCTGCTCACCGTTCAAATGACAGAGAACAAATAGAGCAGAAGAGGCATGAAGAAACTTGAATCATAGAATGTTAAACCACTGAATTAGATTACTTGCCATCCATCCCTGTGTCTGTTTGGAAGAGTTATCAAAATCGCCTTTCAACTCCTGCAGTTTCCGCATGAGGGGCAAGTTTTACCATTTTGAACTTACAAACAATTTCTTTTTGAAGGTTACGATTGAATGTTCTTCTTCCATCCTTTGGCTCGTGCATTTCAGGTTTCAACACAGTGTAATGAGTGAATTTCACCTTTTTCTTTATTTTTTCTTATATTTTCTTCTCTGAAAATGGGGTGTATGGGTTATCCAATTTTCCGCTACTGAGTACAATAATGCGTGACTTATTACATCATATCTCTTATCATTTTGAATACTTCAATTAAGTATCTCCTTTAAAATCCTTTCATAAAAGAATAACGCCAGTTTTCCTCGTCTGTTTACATTTAAGGCCGCGACACTTGATACCTGCCTTGTGCATTACTTCTAATGTCTAATATCTACTATATTGTCATCCTATCTAAATAGGTTTTCCTTGATTTTCAAACAGTAATATAGAAAGAATTGCATTATTCTCTGGCACAAACATTAAAAAAAGCCTGAGTCTGATAAGCTCCAATTTCAATTCCTGGGAAACAATATCTGACATGCTTGTTTTAATATGTATACCAATGAATCCTACATCCACCCAAAGGCCCTATTCTCAACCAAATTGAACAGAATCTGCCAGCAGAGGGCGCCAGGTTTATGCATGTTGATTAGAAAGTCACACGTGACCAACACCGGAGCCAATAAGGATGGTAGCCTGAGTGAGGTCACAATGGGCCTGGCCCCCAGCAGTGTGTGGGTGGAACAATGAGTTGAACAAAGCCCGGGTTCCCTCTCTTCTTCTGAATCTCTGACTCATTCCATTCACATTCACTGAGAGATTCACTCAGACATGTTCCTGATAATACTGGCGGCGCTGTTGGACAGTAAGTACTGGAATGTGTTCAGCAAGGCAAGTTAGCGGATTGATGCAAAGAGTTTGCAATAGGATTTAATGCGATTAGCGATCAGGTACATACATATTATAGACAGCTTGATAGGTGGGAATTTGCACATACAGATAGACGCAGGTTTAGATTTAACCTTGTGCTTTTTTGTTCCTCTATCTCCACAGGCGGACTATTTGCAGATCCAGTGACTCAGTCTCCGCTGACAACAACCGTATTAGATGGGGGTTCTGTGCAGTTACATTGTGAATATAAAACCCTGGATATTGAATATATGCAATGGTATCAGCAGAACCCGGCACAGACTCCAGGCTGGATAATCAGCAGGACAGTAGTGCTGAAAGAAGACAAAATCTCAGGACAATATCTGGCGGCTGCTGACAGGTCTACAAGGTCTGGTTACCTCAATATAAGCGGACTGAGTGTGGAGGACAGCGCAGTCTATTACTGTGCAGTGAGGCACATCGCCAGATAACAGCCAAGACGCCGTACAAAAACCTCAGCAACTATTTACAAGACAGCTAAGGACTCTTCTGCGCTTTTACCGGCGGGGACTTTGATCCCAACAAAGCCCACGGAGAAAGATTGGCAGTTTGGCTCTGAAACAGTTGCATTACTCTTTTGGTCCTTGTCCAGGGCAACGGGAAACCTGTATGGAAATACTGAGAACTAACTCAATGCCTCGAGTTACATCTCCTCAGAAAATATCACGGAGCTCACCCGGAATATTAATGCACCAGCAGAGCGAGAGAAAGTTGTCAGATATGTAGAAACTGCAGCCTAACGTTACTGCCTTTCTTTCCAGACCGTTAACCCAGAGGGATCCAGGGACTCTCAATCTCTCCCTCTCCCCCGTGCCTGTAACAAAGCACAGAATGTGCCAAAGTCTAGGACTGGACTTAAACATGAAATACCCAATGATTATTTAAACATAGGCCCACTGAACAGAAGTTCCGAAAGGAACATGTGGAACATATGGTGTCTGATTTCTATTTTGACTGGAAATAAATTAATGCTAAACGGATGTTGACCCTTCTGGTCTGATTTTGTAGCATGAACAATGATCAGGGCAGGATTCAGTTATTGGGAGACGGAGGGCCCTTTTCCGGGGAGATTGCTATCAAACTCCCAGCTCTTTGATAAGGGCACAGGCTGCAAACTGTCACTCCCTCCCCCAGAAGGCTTTTATATGATCCTTACTGCGAGGTGACACATTGTGTCTCAAAGGAACAGAAATAGCGTCTGTCACTCGAGCGTCGCCAACATTCTGAGCACTTCACTACGCTAAACTGGGCCAAGCCTTGATCTTGTTCCGATCGCTGGTACTTCTCGCCAGGTGCTGCATTGTTCTGTCCAGATATCGTCTGATCCGTCCTGCTACTATGGTAAAACAGGTCACTGATGCAATGTCTCCTTCTGCAACAACCGCTGACTGTCATACTCCATTACTGCCAGTTGCATGAGATATAATGTCACATAATTAGTAAAATATAGCGCAATTCCATATAACATACAACAATAAAATGCAAAATAACAAAATACAAGATGATAGAATACTGGAAAATGCAATCCAACAGAATATAGCATAATGATATTTCTACACCCACACACATACACACACACATATATATATATATATTTAGAAACCGGGGAAATAGTGAAATTTGAATTCAATACAAATCTGGGAATATGTCCACATTAAACCAATGAGAGGTGTGATTATATGTGCATATTTTTATTTTTGTGTGTTTATGAATATACTCTGTGTAGGTAAGGAAAGCTGTGCCTGTGTATGTCCAGGGTTAGTCAAAGCAGAGGTTCCTGGAATCAAATTGTCTGTGGAGTCTAAGGGGTGAAAGAGTAAATGTGTTATCTCTTTGCATTTGAATTGAGGCCTTGTGGTGGGTTTTAATTTACAAGTAAACAGAGTAGATTTGAAATTTACATTTGGTGTTGCGTTAAAATTTATGTGGAGCTATTGCATTTCAAAAGAGGTTCAAAGAACATTTTCATCTTACAGGAGATTCGTGCGATGCGAAATAAAGGTAACATAGGAACATGAAAGGTTTTAATATTTGAGAAACCCATGGTTAAAGGAGTTTGTCAAGACAATGGAGAATTAACATGAAAGAGAAAAATGTATTTAGGAACGCAGCCTTTAAGCTGCAGTGAATTGCCGGGGACGGGAGGCGGGAGCCGGTGGGCGGGGGCCGTGGGGGCGGGGATGTCTCATTAAGGGCCTGCTCCTTTGTTTTGGCTGTGAAAGGTTTTTAATTATAGAAAGTAACAGCCCTAGGCCAGGAGGATATTGGTCCTGTAAAACAGTTTGTTTGAATCTCCTTTTGCAAAACCACATCAGCACGTGCTCTTTCTGGGAAGCTGTAGATTGTACTTCTGTTTGCAGTCGAAGGCAATTTCTTAACTTGGGTAATATTTCCTGGATATTTCAGTTAAGACTCTATAAGGGCTGTTGTCAAAAAGATAGTTCATTGTGGAGCTTTGGTGAAAGTTAAATTAAAGCGTGAGCTAATTCTTTCGGCCTGTCACATAGTTTGTTCAGGAACAACAGATATCATTGTTCTAATATGAAGAGCCCATAAATAACTCCGACGAATTACGGAATCATACTTCGACCACTGGTTCCCTGGTCTGTCAGGGAAAGGTCACTGGAGTCACAGTTAGCAGCATCCTGTTGGTGAAGCTGCTAGAATGTAAGAGGAAGAATTAATACTGGAATAAACCAAAATCATTAATAATCACGATAACCAATCAATGAATTCTGTCCTCTCCCACCACCCCGCTACCCCACCCCACCCTTACGCACACGACCCCAAAGTTTCTAACAATGAAACCATCACGCCTCTGAAAACACTGGCTCTTAGGGGAAAATTAAACGTGCTAAAAGAGAACGCTGTAAGAATTTACTGAAGAACACTTAAAATCCCCAGGTAGACATGGCTGCTCAGCATATTAAAAGTTGACGATTACCAGATGAACATTGCACAGCCTTAAGACTCAGGCTGAAGACACAAGTAAGACATAGGGAAGGGGTAGATGGTTTTAGCTTAGATATGGGAAGACATACAATGGAAAAAGTGGGGGCTTTGGTGAAACACAAACAGTCTTGAGCTGTGAGAACCAAGGTCTTCGTTGTACGTGTTATAATTTTGATTGGATAACATAATTATACATACCTCCCTTATAATAATTGGTTAGCAAAATAACATGTTTATGTATTCAATCGGATAGGGTTAGCAAATGTATTATGATAAGAAAAAGTACAAAAGTAATGAAATGTAATCAATCTGGGAGCTGGGTCTTCATTCTTAGAAATGATTGCAGCTCCCTTGTATATGCTTGAATAAAACCGGTTAAAGGAAGTCTGAGACTCTGTGGTCTCTGTGTGATTGGAGAGTGTAACTTCACCTCTTCAACTTTGCGGGATCGGAGGGTGTACCCTTCTGCACTGACTATAGCCGAACTCAAGGTGTTTCCACTTACTGACAGCCAGATCACCACTTACCGGACTCAGGACACCACCGAAGATAGAACAAAGTGAGGTGAGAGCATCCTGACACACGGCAGCAGATCATTGAGAGAGAGGATGGAAAAAGGCGCCTTCAAATATGCAACTCCCCTTTTACAGAGCGGACAGCGGCCATGTGGCGACTCAGCACCTGGGCTGCGTCAGGCGGCTGAAGCCTTGAAATATTTCAACTGATGAACTTAGTCGAGGTCTGGAGATCTGTAGAGAAACGACTTTGTCAAAATCTGCTTCATCTAAATTACCAAGAGAATATTTCCACAGTCGAAACTCGGGCTGCGTGTCTGAGTGTTGCCGGTAACGGTATAAATTATATCTGCTCCAAGCCGTATCATAGATATGGCTTAAATTCAGCGTAGCTCCTTCTGTCTTGGCATCTGAGGAGAGCGACTGAGTAATATAATCCCCGTGAATCATATTTGAAAAACAGGGCCCATCGGGAAAAAATATTGACTCACGGATGTTTAAAATTCAGATTCAATCCATACTTGGGAAATTAGAGGTAAAATGAAACCTGTTTAGTTCAGATTTACCCTTCAGTAATGATGCCTGCGGTGCATGACTCCGCTCCCTGGGACACAGAGCTGTGGAAAGCAATTCCACACCTGCACAAAAAAACTGCTTTGGACTGTGTGTCTGAGCTCCCATCTGTTGGCGGGTGTGCGCAATCGCACCAATGAAGCATCGCAAACAAGATGCGAGAGGAAACCAAATAAACCTTGAATAAGGTTGTCACCAACAGTTTCCAGAAGCGGCCGAGAGAACAAACTTCAGAATCCAATTGGAGCGGCACCACTGATCAATCTGCCAGTTAAACTCTCCTTCCTGTTTCTAATCAACTAGTTCTGTCAATAAAATCAGGTATCTATGTTCAGATAATCTCCAAGGAAGAGCGTGCTGAAACCTAACCTCCATTAAACCTGGGCGACAGCATCTTACAGAGCCTGGGACCGGGGTCACGACAATGGGGCAATCTACCGATCGCAAAGTGAATCGCGGAGCTGGAGGGAAGCGAACAAAGGGAAACTGAACAGAAGGGGTTAATTAGAAGTAAAAACAGAGAAACCAGAGAAAATAAAACGTATAGCTTAATAAAATTTATTCAATTGAACAATGCAACTGATTGAGTGAAAAGAAGATCTGGTCAATGTCCCTGAGTGAGGGTTCCCTCGGTGGATCAGTTCAGTGCCTGTCTGTCCTCAATGGTTAAATCCGTTTTCTTCACCTCCTTTCTCTCTCTTTTCTTCCTATCTCTTTTTGTTGTCTCTTTCAATAGTTTCCTAAACATCTGTCCTGTTCAAGTATTATTACTGCAGCTTTTCTCTCGCTCTTTTTCGCTACATGTTCTGGCTTACGTCTTTGCTCTTCCTTTTTCTTCGTCTATGTCTCCAGCTCTCTTTATTTCTGACTCTCTTTAAATCTTTCTCTTCTATCTTTTCTTTATTTTGGCACTCATATATCCTACCTTCGGATCATTTTATAACCGCGCCACTCGCAATGCCGATAGTCCAAACACAGTAGAGCGGCTGTCCCACTCGGTGCAGGTTTCTGTACGAGCTCCCCATATGTTTGTTACACTGTGCCTCGCGGCGCAGAGATAGGTGGCGGTGTCTGTAACTTGGGCATCGCTCACAGTCAGGATACTGAGTTTGCTGCCTTCACTGATTGAAGCCGTGATCCTCCCTTGTTGACCGGTTCCTCTTGTGGCCATTACCAGATTCTGGGGTGGCTGATTCGGGAGCTGTCTGTACCAAAACACGACGTTAAACGCTGTGGTGTGGGTGCAGTTCATGGTTACGTTTCCCGCTTCCCTAACGACCACCTGCACAGGGAGCTGCACCACCTCATCCTTACCGAAAACCTCCGTGTAGATCAGAGTGAAAAACAGCAAACAGATTATGTAAATTCTGAGCATTGTCAGATCACATGAAATACCGGCTGTAATAATTGTCTCGGGAGGTCAGGTTAGAAGCAGGAGATGGATATTATATTCAGCAGAATTAACAAGAAGCTGCACACGGGCTTCAGGTCCAACTCGGAGGCGCCTTATTGTCGAACTAACATAAGAAGCTCAGTCTTGGGGTTTACACGCCCACACTCAGCGTGTCATACTGACACCAGCTCACCCTGTCTGTGAGCTCGCTTCGGTCCGCCCACATTCAATTTTCTCATTGGTTCACACTGCTCTATGATGGCATGTACCGGTAAGTACGTGAGTTCCCGCCAAGCTACAGTACACAATATGGTTAGATAGACAAATTAGAACAGCTATTCCCTCCCTCCTACAATAGGTTTCTTATCGGGGGAGACCCTACATCTCGCCTTCAACTGCAGCATTCTACGATTCCAGTGCATTGTCCTTCCGCATTCTGACTGAAGCTTTATTCCAGATTGCGATCACTCTCAGTGTGACAACAGGAGGATTTGCCCGAAAGTCTCCTTTCATATTTTGAACCCGTGTGCTTCCCCACTTGGATGCAGTGCGAACTTTTTTTTTCAAATATTAACAACATGCCAACAGTAATAGCAACATTGACAGCTCATTATAATGAATTACGTTAAACAATATAAAACATGCTATGAATATTAAAATATGTTTTGTTTCCACATGTGTTCCTTTAATGACATTTTCTTCAATAAAGTTACCGAACATTGTTCTCAGTCTGGAATTCGCCCCAACACTGATCACAACAGTCTCCCACTGCCCTCTGGTGGCGGTGACTGAAACTACAAGGTGCAGCTTTCCAGCACTGGTCAGCCTTCCGGATTCAAGATTGCATTTAACAATTTTTCTACAGCACTTTTTTCTTCTTTCTATGTTTTCTCTTTGCATTTTGACTGGAAACTCGAAGGGATGAATCTGCTTTCCTTAAGTACACCTCCGCCAGAGCTACATTTCGTTTCTTTACTTGCCCCATTACATTTTTCCTTTGGGCCACTTCTCCTGTAACCTTTAACCTATCCTGCCAGCCACCGTATCACTGACCTACCATTTTCTTCTTTATGTATTCCCGCCTATACCTGCCTCCCTAATTATTTACAACCTGTTACATCTACCGGTTCTTTCCAGTTATGATGAATATCATCGACTAAATCTGTTTATGTCTCTCCAAAGCTGCAAACTTGCTGAATTTCTCCATAGTTTTGTATTTTCACGTCAGACACTATGCAGTTCCTGCCGTGCACTAGTTCATTTGATCATTCGGAATGAAGGAGGCCATGCGGCCAATTTAACGCCAATCATTCGCAGATGTTCTAACCCTTCCCCCACGTTGTCCTAAATATTTCCTTGAACTCTGTCGGAGTCTCGGCGTCTTCCACTCCAGCTGGATATTTATTTCACAAATTCGGCACCTTCTGTGAGTAAGAAGAATTTCTTGACTTGTCCTGTTATAGCTTTTATGCTTTGAACTCCTGTCCCCCAGTTCGACTCAACAATTCAATTTACAGTAAACTTGCGGGATATGTTTTCAATACATGAACTAACTGATACTGGTCTAAGTGCTATTGCAGTCAGGCACTCGGATAGGACGTTTATTGAAACAATGACATGTCCTTCAGCAGCGGGGTCACGAGGGCTGGAACCCGTCTCCTTGGAATAGTTTATTTCACAGAAGGAAGGGGGGATCACTGAGACAGCAAGTGCGGACAGCACGGCAATTTCTCGCAGGCGGACACTACATAGGATAACACCACCTATTAAAGGCCCTCCCAGAACTTTCCGTTTGCTGCTATCCCTATGACCCTCCTGAGGACAGCGGCTGAGTGACAAAATCTCCATGACTCAGAACAACAGGAAAGATCAAACAGGTGGGTGTTTCAAATTCACATTTGAATCATGTTGGCAATGAGAGGGAAAGAAAATGTGTTTTACGCTCCACTAACGACATCACCATCATTTCACAAAGGACAATAACTTGATTAGTGCCATCAGCAGGAGAACGGGGGTTTTACTCGGAAGGACACACCTGCTGCAAAGTGTTAGAGTTATCAGGAATAATAAGAGATGGTTCCGCATTTCGCTGCCTTTGTCTGTAACTCTGCAGTGAGCTCCTCTGTCGCAGCAGTAATACAGATTCCCAGCCCCACGGTGATATCTGTGATACTGGAGAGATTGCTGCCGCTATTTCCTCGTTGCCATTCATTTGGTCAGCAGAGCAGAGGGGTGCCATTGCCCTGCCTTTTCCCCATCCCTTGACACATTTTTTCCATTCAAATAATCATCTAATGCCCTCTTGAATGCCTCGATTGAACCTGCCTACACCACACTTGCAACGGTGCTGTCCCTACCGGGAATGTTATAACTTCTTGTTGGGTAAATGAATAGATTGAAGAGTCTGCCTGTAATGTTCCTGATAACAGTCGAGATGATAAATTTCGAGCACGGTTCTGTCGTATCCTGTGCCAGTGAATACTCTCAGAGCCTCTGGTGATTACATTTTACTGCATTTCATTCGATTGTCCCTACTGTGTAAGGATCCGCTGTGACTGGTGGATCACAATCTCTTACCTAAAATCAAAACCGTGAAGCTGTAATTCCATTCATTGTGTTTTCCTGGTTCCTGAACACGTTGGATCAGGAATATTGCTGGAGAATTGATTTAATTGGGGGTCATTGAGATTTACAATCAAAGCTATTTTTATGGTAAATATCTTTCATATCGTTAACGAGGGCAAGGGAGCAAACTGACGCCGATGTATTTTTTTTCCATTGACATGCCCTCTGGAGCCTGGTTTCTCACTTTTCCTCATCAATAAAAGATACAAGTGTCTCTCCAACTCGGGGTTCCAAAGAAGAGTCACATTGAACTCGAAACGTTAACTCTGTTTCTCTCTCCACAGATGCTGCCAGAACTGCTGTGTCTTTCCAGCACTTCCTGTTTTTATTTCAGATCTCCAGCATCCACAGTGTTTTGCTTTTATACAAGGATGGGCATCTATTGTGTCTCATGAGGACTGAGCACATCAATTGGTTTGAAACTGCGATTTCTGCTGAATTTAATTCGAGACCAGAAAATCAGTAGTCAACGCATTTGGTTTTGGAAACGAACGTCCTGATATAAAATGGAGAGCTTCTGAGCCCTGTTGTTGTGGCGACTAATCTCCTCTTCTACAACAGTAACAGACATCTAATCCTGAAGAACACCCCCCCACCCACCCACCCCCCACCAGGGAATGCAGTGTAAAAGCAACACTTGGATATTTTCAATGAATCAAATAATGACGATGGACTAGAGGGCCGCCTTTTACAAACGTGTCTGTGAGGGACAGGCAGAGGGAGAAGCACATTGAGAGGCAGAGAGAAAAAAATTGTGGGAGAGACAATGGCAGAAACACAGATGGAGATATAGGGAGAGAGACTGAGTGAGAGGCAGAGAGGTAAACGCAGATGGAAATATAGAGAGAAAAACGGGAGGAAAGAGAACGATAGAATTGAAGGAGAGAGATGGAGATAAACAGAGAGAGATAACAGAGGGAGAGACATTAAGAGAAATGAGAGCGAGAGAGAGAGAGGGAGAGAGATTTAGGGGGAGGCAATGACCTAGTGGCATTGTCGCTGCACGAGTAGTTCAGAGAGCCAAGGGTTACCCCCGGTAAAGCTCTGGGGATGCGGTTTAGAATCTCGTCATGGCAGATGGTGCAATTTGAATTCAATAAAAATAAACCTTGAATTAAAAGTCTAATGATGACCATGAAATCATTGCCGATTGTCATAAAAACTCATTTGGTTCATTATGTCCTTTAGGGAAGGAAATCTGCTGTCCTTACCTGGTCTGGCCCATATGTGACTCGAGACCTGCAGCAATGCGTTCAACTCTTAAATGCCCTCTGAACAAGGGCAATTAGGGATGAGCAATAAATGCTGGCCTAGCCAGCGACGCTCTCATCTCCTGAATGAATAAAAAAAGATGAAGATACAGTAAAGGGAACAGATGCAGCAACATGAAGACATACAAACGGAGACATGAAGAGAAAAAAATTAAAAAGATAGTGAGTGAATCAGAGGGAGAGACTGTGATAGAAATGAAGACAAAGAGAGGAAAACAGATGGAGATACGGGGAGATAAACAGGAGGAAAGGGAATGATAGAAATCAGTGAGATAAACAGTCCGAGAGACAGTGAGAGAAATGAGGGAGAATGGAGACAGGGAGGGAGATGAAGACACAGTGAAGGGAATAGATGCAGAAATATGAAGACAATACAGATTGAGCAACGAAGAGAAACAAAACAAGAGAAACCGGCATAGACAGTGGGGGAATCTAAGGGATATAGTGAGAAGAACAATGCTCGAAAGGGAGGCAGGAATTCCAGGAAGTCAAAGAAAAATAAGATAACATAGCAGGTGATAGGGAAAGGATGATTTCCGAGAGGCACTTGGCCTCCTAGATTAGTAGAGCAGTTTCATATCCACCATTTTACCGTGTCCGTACCCGCTGCAGTGAATGCACAAAGACGATCAGGGAGCTGCAATTACTGGAGCATGATATTGTTGCATGATTATGTCGCATTTCTCGAGTTCTTCTTCTTATAATGTATCTTAGTGCAGGTGAACTTATACACGCGGGCTAATTCAAACTTTACTTTAAATCCTAGCGGTTCCCTTGTTTATTTTAATACCTCAGCCATTACTGGTTAAAAGAAGTTTGCTTTAACGAAATGAAACAACCGAGATCCTGATGGGATGATCCCGATGCCGATTCTTAAATATCAACACAGACAAAGAATAGGACGCCTGCCATCGTTGGGATTTAAACTGAACTGTTTCCATTTTAATGCTGCCTCTGAGCTGCGGTTAAATAGTTTATCAATTGCAGCTGCTCCTGTTGATTGAGAACTTTTCTGAACTTATTGAAATGGGCGACTGGGATAAATTGGATTTTCTGCACTCTGAAATTAGGGAAATCGGGTGACAGAGAAAGAGGCAGAGAAAGCGTGTGTGACGGAGGGTCAGAAACAGCCAGAGGTGAGATACATCCACAGAGACCGAAAGACAAAGCGAGCCAGGGAGATCCTGAGACCAAGGGAGATCGGCAAAAACCGAGAAAGACAGGGAGAAAGAGAAACTCAGAAGAAATAATCGGCCCAAAGCTAACACTGATTGGTGCCCAACTGTCATCAGTTCTGAGAGACAAGCCAATCCTGTCGCTGGGAAACGCCCCTCAGTTTCTCAGTAGGTGAAGCCTGCCCCTGATCTGAATTTCCTCTTTAATATCAGAACAGAAGTGTCAACATATCTCAAATCTTATCTTATTTCTTCCGAACTCTAATCCTGTCACCATGTGCTCCCCATGTTCTTTACTGCTAATAATGATCTTGCTACCCGGTGAGTCAATGTTTAAATGGTCAGTGTCCGTTACTTGTGTTATCTTCACTCCCAGATATTTGATACATTCTGTGTTTTGTTGCAGGAACAAATGGTCAAGATTCAGTGTCCCAGGATCCCCCTGAATTAAAGGTTCTGGAAGGACAGAGCATAAAACTGGATTGTAATTACTCGACGGCTGCTGCCCCAAATCTGTTCTGGTACATCCAGTATCCCGGGGAAGCTCCGATATATTTGATGAAGATATATAGCTCAGGGAATGCAGATAAGTCTCCGGATTTCCCAGGCAGGTTCTCTGCTGTTTTGCACAAAGGAAACAAAACGGTTCCTTTAAATATCACCGGGGCTCTTCTCTCCGACGGCGCCGTGTATTTCTGTGCCATGGAACCCACACTGCTGCAAAGATATAGGGGATACCGTACAAAAACCCCACTGGGAGTTCCCGTTAGTGCTCAGCAGAGGGCGCTCTCACTGCTAAACTGAAGCAATATCTCAGCCTGGGAGGGTCACAGAGTCTTAAATAAAATATCAAAACAAACACAACGCTGAAGAAGAACGGGTGAGCAGCAACTGAGGAATTATATGAGCCGATTTTAACTTGCAACTATGGTAAAATTTAGTTCCACAAATAAATGTGTATTGCGCTAACTCACATTAAGTCTTTTGATGATCTTTCCTTGCCTGCCTGAACTCTTATGCAGCCCTTTCCCCATCTCCACTCTCTCCTTCTAGGCCCCTTTTTTCAAAGCCTGTGCGTGGTGTCTATTTGATCAGAGTATTTTGCTGGTTCAAAAACAGTTTATAGAAAACGAAGACATTCCATCAGGTTGTGTTATCACTCTTTAAAACAAGCCCCGAGCACAGAGTTCCCGCAATGTTCATTCTCCTTTCGAGTGTCAAACTTTTTCTGACGTCATTAATAAACCAGTGCTTCTGAATTGTAATAACTAGACCAGGAGGTCCAGTCCCACCCCTGTCCCTAACCATGTAACCATTCCCCTTGAAAGGACATTGACTATAGCTCAGCTCGGGTTGTTTCCATTCGCTGACAGCGAGTTCCCAACTACAAGCCTTAAAGCATCACTGAATACACAAGGAAGTGAGGTGAGAGGATGCTGAGAAACATCAGAAGATACTTCATGGTGCAGATTACAACGAGGTCGTTTTAATCACAATTTACATTTTACAGAGCGCGCAGCAACAATGCAGCCACCCAGCATCTAGGTTGAAATGGTTGTGGGGGTGGGGGGGAGAGAGAGAGAGAGAGAGTGGGGGGGAGGTGGGGTTGGGGGGGAGGGTGCGGCGGGGGGAGGAGAGGTAATTATGGCAGGTAATTATGGAACAAACACATTTCGTCTCATTTCCGAATCAAGGTTTCAATCCGAATTTTATACACCCTCCAGTCAGATAATTTCCTGTTTGCGTATGCATTTCAGATCTGAGTCATGGAGATTTTTTCATTCAGCTACTGCCCTCAATTGCTTCGACGAAAGAGAAGTGGCTGCTTTAAGTATCATTTATGGGGTGAACTGTGTTTTATTCTGGTACTGGCTGGCCCCGATCGGGCCTGTATTTACAGGGACAGTCTTACACCTGTTTTCAGGCAATTGGTGAGGCAAAAAAGTAGGAACAGCACCTTTCCGGCAGTCACATCTCTCTCCCTGAACGGAGAAAGTTAACTTTGAAGAGTTGCTCCGAAGGAGGACTCGCAGCCGGAGTTTATGATGAAAATCAGTCTCAGCCCTGTAGTTTGGGCTGTGTCTGGCAGATCCTGTCTGATGGGACTTGCATCGAATCTCGGGCAGGTGCAGCCACAATGTTCAGCGGCGCTGCCAGCCGCTCAAACACAAACCGAGAGGAAACCACATTCACCTCGGATCAAACTGTCACCCAACTGTTTCCAACAGCGGCCGAGAAAACAAACTGCAGATTCCGGCTCGACCGACAGATCAACCACCAAATGAATCTACAGGTTAAACCGTCTTTCCTGTTCCTGTTTCCTGTTTTATTTCCCTTAAACTCAGGGTTCGATATTCAGATCAGCTCCGAGGAAGATGTTTATGTTCCTCAAACCAGACAGCCTGACGTCACACAGACTGTCGGATGACGTCACACACTTTACAATGTGACGTAACACAGACAGACCTACGTCACATAGGCCGCAGAATTGCGTCACACTGGCTTTTATTCTGACGCATGAACACTCCTCTCCCCCACGCTTCGTCAATGCTGAAGCTCCCTCAAAGCTTCACTTTGTGATCACAAGTCCCAGAGACCCGAGTCCTCCAGGCAAAGTGTAACTGATGTTAGGCTCAGTTTGATTACACAACAGCGATGCCATCACCAGGTCCCTCTCTTGGCTTGAATCTTCTGATTCACCAATTGCCTGAAAACAGATGTAAGACTGTCCCTGTAAATACAAGTCGATAACATCCGACACATGAATCTGAGCTTCACTTTAGTGATTACATTCCTAGATATCTTACTCTTTCCAACGCATCAGGGTGATCTCTATTTCTGACAGCAATATTTCACTCATCAGATCCGTTATCTTCTGCTGGACTTTGCTATATTGTATTATCTTGTACGATGCTAAATTGTAATTTTAGTTCATTTTACAGGATACCTGCTGGGCCAGAATTTATTGCCTGACCCTAACAGCCCTTGAGAAGGTGGCGGTGTGCTGCCTTCTCGAACCGTTGCAGTGCGTGTGGTGTAGGTGCACTCATGCTGCTGCTAGGAAGGGAGTTCCAGGATTTTAACACAGCGATAGTGAAGGAAAGGCGATATATTTCTAAGTCAAGATGGTGAGTGACTTGGAGGGGAAATTCCAGGTGGTGGTGTTCCCATCTATCTGTTGTCCTTGTCCTTCTAGGTGGTAGTCGTCGTGGGTTTGGAAGGTGCTGTCTAAGGAGCCTTGATGAGTTCCTGCAGTGCATTTTATAGATGGTACGCACTGTTGCTACTTTGCATCGTATTGGAGGGATTGAATGTTTGTGGATGTGGTGCCAATCAAGTGGGCTGCTTTGTCCTGGATGGTGTCAAGCTTCCTGGGTGTTGTTGGAGCTCCACTCATCCATGCAAGTGGGGAGTATTCCATCACACTCCTCACTTGTGCCTTGTAGATAGTGGACAGGCATTGGTGTGTCAGGAGGTGAGTTACTTTCCGCAGGATTCCTAGCCTCTGACCTGCTCTTGTAGCCAGTATTTATATGCCTAGTCCAGTTCAGTTTCTGGTGAATAGTAGCCCCCAGGATGTGCATAGTGC
This sequence comes from Cetorhinus maximus, assembly GCF_964194155.1. NCBI lineage: Eukaryota > Metazoa > Chordata > Chondrichthyes > Lamniformes > Cetorhinidae > Cetorhinus > Cetorhinus maximus. Next base: position 135,337 of record NW_027596682.1, read on the forward strand.
GGGATTCAGCGGTGGTAATGCCGTTGAACATCAAAGGGCGATGCTTGGATTCTCCCTTGTTTGAGATGGTCATTGCTTGTCACTTGTGTGGTGTGAATGTTACTTGCCACTTTTCAGCCCAAGCCTGGATATTGCCCAGGCCTTGGTGCATTTCGACATGGACTGCTTCAGTATCTGAGGAGTCGTGAATTGCTGAACATTGTGCAGTCATCAGCGTACGCCCCCACTTCTGACCTTATGATTAAGGAAGGCCATTGATGAAGCAGCTAAAATGGTTGGGCCTAGGACACTACCCTGAGGAACTCCTGTAGCTGAGATGACTGACGTCCAACAACCACAAACATCCTCCTTTGTGTTAGGTATGACTCCAACCAGCGGAGAGTTTTCTCCTGATTCCCATTGACTGCAGTTTTGCTAGGGCTCCTTGAAGTCACACTCCATCAAATGCGGCCTTGATGTCAAGGGCAGTCACGCTCACCTCACCTCCTCACCTGAAAAGCCATCTAAAATTCAGTTACTGCCTGTCGAAGTCTACACCAGACACTGCGTGCTCTCTATGGCCCTTTCTGACAATGGTCATGCTGTTTGGTAATTCTATATTTAAAGCGTCATTGTCTATTTCATGTGTTAAATTCAATTCCAGACTTTGACACGTTCTTTGTTTTGTTACAGTAACGAGTGGTGTCAACCAAGTGTCCCAAGATCCCTTTGAGTTAACTGTGTGGGAGAACAGACCATAATGATCAGCTATAGTTACTCCATGCCTGTGAGCTTTCTCTACCTCTGTTGGTACATCAAATTTTCGGGTAAGCTCCGAGACATTTACTGAAGAGCTATAACTCGGGCCATGGAGTCGTCTCAAAATTTTCCAGGCCGGCTCTCTGCTGATTTGGAAAAGGCCGAATGTAACAATACAAATGTTTCAAAATAAACCTGTCAGTTTTTGTTCTCTGTGAGCTCGGGAGCAAACTAAAGTCACAGATAGACATCAAAAACACTTAGCTGAGCAGTGAATACTCGCTGAGGTTTCTGTACAGGTTTTCGGCTTTTACCTGACACTGGGCCTCACAGCACTCTCCGCACTCAGGCCACTTATATTGAGATAACCGGACTTCTTAGACGCGTCAGCAGCCGCCAGATATCGTCCTGAGATTTCAACTATTTTCAGTCCTATTAGTTTGCTGATTACCCAACTTGCAGGTTGTGCCGGTTTCTGCCGATACCATTGCATACTGTATATACACAATCTAACTGCACCGAATCCCCTTCTGACGCAGTTAATGTCACCGGTGATTACGTTACTGGATCTTCACATAGTCCGCCTGTGAAAATAGATGAAGAAAAGAGCAGAAATTTAAAGAGAGTCGATCGACCTCTATGAGTGTTAGTAAATTCCAATTTACCAAACTATCTTTACCTACATTAATTCCCAGTACAAGATCTTTGGTCCAACCTGCTAATCTATCTTGATAAACATAATCCAGCACTTACTGTCCAACAGAGCCGCCAGTATTATCAGAAACATGTCTGAGTGAATCTCTCTCAGTGAATGTGAGTGGAATGATCCAGAGATTGAGAAGGAGAGAGGGAACCCGGGCTCTGTGCATCTCATTGTTCCACCTACACACTGCAGGGGGCCAGGCCCATTGCTGCCATAAGACCACCAGTGCAGAAGTAGGCCATTCAGCCTACCAATCTGCTCCACCATTCAACGAGATCATGGCTGATCTTATAATACGCAACTCCACTTTCCTGCCTTTTCCCCATAACCCTTGATTCTCTTACTGATTAAAAATCTGTCCTCAGCCTTGGATATATTTAACAGCCCAGCCTCTACAGTCCTCTGAGATAAAGAATTCCACAGATTCACCATCCCTGAGGGAAGAAATTCCTCTTCATCCCTGTCTTAAATGGGCGACCCCTCACCTCAGTCAGGGTACCATCCTTATTGGCTTTAGTTTTGATGACACGTGACTTTCTAATTAGTATGCTTGGATTTGGCGTCCTCTGCTGGCGGATTATTTTCAATCCGTTCTAGAATTTGGACGATCGAGTGGTTTTCGGGTTCATTGATTCACATATCAAAACACCAATGTCAGATATGTTCTCTTAGAAATCTAAATTGGATCTAATCAGGCTCGGTCCTTATTTTTGTTGATGTTTATGGCGGAAATCAATGATATTCCTTTATAAACCACTGTTTAGCCACCAAGGAAATACCATTTATGTGAATGTCAAGGTGTTGGAGAAAGTAGATTGGGATGGTACCAGGGGAGATGACCTTCAATGTGAGCAGGCTAGAGAAGCAGTTATTAGTCTTCTTCTGTCAAATTATTAAAGGAGACATTTAATTGAAATATTGAAAATGATAAGAAATTTGATGTGGTACATTGTGTATAAATGTTTCCATTAGCAGAAAATTCGAAAATCCAAGACCACCATTTTGTGGGCAAAAAAGATAGGGAAAGATTATATTCACTTATTACAGTATAAACCAGGAAATACTGGAAGCACGTAAAAAAAGCATGGCAATAATCATGGGTGATTTTAATATGCAGATCGACCGGACTAATGAAATTGGCAAGGGTAGCCTCGAGGGAGAGTTCATGGAGTGTATGAGAGGTTGTTTCTTGGAGCAATATGCTGTGGACCCAAACAGGGAGCGGGCTATTCTGGATTTGGTTTTGTGTAATGACATGGGATTAATTAATGATCTCATAGTAAAGGATCTTCTAGGGAAGAGTGACCATAGCATGCTAGAATTTCAAGTTAAGTTTGAGAGCGAGAAACTTGAGTCCCACATTAGTGTTCTGGAGTTAAACAAAGGTAACTACATAGGCATGAGGGCAGATTTGGCCCTATTAGACTGGGCAGGAAGACGACAAAGTACGACAGTTGATGAACAGTGGCAGATATTTAAGGAGGTATTCAATTCCTCCCAAGTAAAATATATTTCAAAGAGGAAGAAACGTGGTAAGTGGGGGCAAAAAGCATCCACAGCTAAGCAAGGAAGTTAAAGGCAAAAACTAAGGCATACCAAATTGCAAAGGTCAATGGCAGGCTGGAAGATTGGGAAACGTTTAAAGATCAACAAAGGGATACTGAAAAAATAATAAAAAGAGAAAAGGTAAATTATGAAAGAAAACTAGCGCAAAATGTAAAGACTGAGAGCAAAAGCTTCTACAAGTATATAAAAGGAAATAGAATAGCTAAAGCGAATGTTGGTACTTTGGAGGATGAGACTGGGGAGTTAATAGTGGAGAATGCGGAAATGTCAGAGACGCTTAATCAATATTTTGTCCCAGTTTTCACGGTGGAGGAGACTAGTGCCACCCGAATAGTAACAGGTAGTGCAGAGGGTATAGTCACATCGCATATGTTGAGTTGGACAAGATCAAGAATTAATTAATACGAATTGAGACATTTTGCTCTTTTGCTGACCTTAAAGTGCATCGATCAGTCACGTTAATCTGCAATAGTTACACCTTAAATATCGGGACTTTCCACAGGAGGTAATGAGCTGACACATCAGTCAACGTGGTTTCTTGATACATTAAGCCAGCATGGACCGGTAAAGTGTAAATCATGTTTAACTAACTTGCTTGAGTTTTTTGATGACATAGCAGTGATGGCTGATGAGCATAATGCTGCTGACGTGACTTCCAAAAGACATTTGATGAAGTGCCCCACAACGGACTTGTGGGAAAAGTTGGATATCACTGGAATAAAATGGACGGTAACATCATAGATAAGGCATTGGCTGAGTGCCAGGAAACAAATAGTAGTTTTGAAGCGACCTCCCTGTCGCTTGCCATTTTAACACTCCACCCTGTTCTCTTGCCCACATGTCTGTCCTTGGCTTGCTGCATTGTTCCAGTGAAGCCCAACGCAAACTGGAGGAAAAGCACCTCATCTTCCGACTAGGCACTTTACAGCCTTCCGGGCTGAATATTGAATTCAACAACTTTAGATCTTAAACTCCCCCTCCCCCCATCCCCACCCCGTTTCTTCCCCCCCCGCCCCCCACCCCCCGCTTTATTTTTTTTTCAATAATTTATATAGATTCTTCTTTCCCCACCTATTTCCATTATTTTTAAATCTAAAACTAAAACCTTGTTAGCCTTTCCACCCCACCCCCACTAGAGCTGTACTTTGAATATCCTGTCCTCCATTCTTAATTAGCACTTTTCTCAGACAAAACACCTCTTTGACCCTTTTGTCTGTGACATCTTTTGATTATCTGCTCATCTCCACAATCACCACACCCTCAATGTGTCTCTCCCCCCCCACCACCACCCCCCCCCAACCTTAATTCTCCCTTCTTCTAACTATGCTTCAGTTCTGCCGAAGGGCCATGAAGGCTCGAAACGTTAACTGATTTCTTCTCCGCCGATGCTGCCAGACCTGCTGAGTTTTTCCAGGTAATTCTGTTTTTGTTTTAGTAGTTTTGAATGGTTGTTTATCGGTCTCGGGGAAGAATTATAATGAAGTTCCCCAGGGATCTGTGCTGGTACGCCTGTTTTTCATAATATTTATTAATGAGCTAGGTTTGGTGTACAGGGCACAAGTTCAAAATATGTGGACGATGCGAAATGTGGAAACATTGTGAGGAATGAGGAGGATAGTGTAGAACTTCAAAACGACATAGAGAGGTTGGTGGAATGGGCAGACAAGTGACAGATGAAATTTAACACAGAGAAGGTGAGAAGTTATTCATTTTGGTCGGAATAACGCAGAGAGACAATATAAATTAAAGAGTATGATTCCAAAGGGGCTGCAGGAGCAGATGGACCTGGAAGTTGATCTGTATAAATTAGTAAAAGGTGGTAGGACAAGTTGAGAGCCTGCTTAATATAGCATGCAGCATCCTGGACTTTATCAATAGGATAAAAGAGTATTAAAGCAAGCAGGCTATGTTAAACTTGTGTGACACGCTGCTTAGGCCTCAACTGGAGACTTGCATCCAATTCCGGGCACCACACTTTTTGGAGAATTTGAAGGCATAAGAGAGGGCACAGGAAAGATTCATGGAAAATGTTCCAGAAGAGGAACTCCAGTTACGTATAAAGAGTGAAGAAGTTGGCTTTTAGCTCCTTGGAGAAGTTAAAGTTTAGAGGAGATTTGATAGAGGTATTAAATATCATGAAGCGCCTGGATAGGGGAGATAGGGGGAAATTGTTCTCATTGGTTGAAAGATCGATACCCACAGGGCACAAGTTTAAAGAAATCTGAAGAAGGAACAATGGAGACAAGAGGAAAAACCTTTTCACGCAGTGAGCTGTAAGGATCTGGAATGCACTGCCTAAATGTGCGGTGGATTGAGGAACAATTGATGCTTTCGAAAATAAATCGGATCATTACCTGAAAAGGAAATAAAATGCTGGGCTACGGGGAAAGGGTGACAATAGGTTAATTGATTCTTCAGGGGTTCAGCACGGACATGATTGGCCGAATGACACCCTTCTGCGCTGTAAGAATTCTATGATTCTATCATGGATATCAGATGCAGTCATTGAAACCGATATTTTCACAGCATCTGCAATAGCGAAGTCTGTCCGGTAGATGGCAGTGAAACAGCGATTACTGGCATTTTATGAAACAGACACACTGTCTCAATCATTACTGCACTGAACGATGTACCTGTTCTGTTCCTCGGTAGTATAGTGGTCAGTATCCCCGCCTGTCACGCGGGAGACCGGGGTTCAATTCCCCGCCGGGGAGGACGTAGCATTTTAACAATTACACTAAAAATAATCTTCTGTTGTGAGCGGTGTCCCGTTTTAAGGAGGTGTCAGCTGTGGCTCGGTTCATAGCACCCTCGCCTTTGAATCAGAGGGTTGTGGGTTCATGTCCCACTCCCGGAAACCAAGTACTGTGATTGTACTCGAAAGAGTTGCAATCTGTGACTGTTCATAACTCGAAAGAGTTTCATAATAAACTTGACCCTGTGTCTGTATATATTACACTAATTCAAGTCTCTGATCATATTACAATAGGTCGTGTCACAGTTGTTTATGTAATAGGCCCAATCTCAGTTGTTAATACACCGGACCAAGGCCATATTAAACTCGGCATTCCCTTCGTTATGACTGCATTGAGCCATGTCTTGGCTGATATGACAATCGCCCATGTTACACCACTAGTACTTGTCTCTGCTTATACTAAACCAGAACATGTTCCAGTTTGCATGACACGAGATCTGTCTCAGTTATTGCAATACTAGACCCTGCCACGTTTATACTAAACTAGTGGATGTCTCGGTTAATGCTGCACCAGTCTATGTCCCTGTTTATATTACATGATGCCCTGTCACTGTTATTATTGTTAATACAGTGTCTCTCTTATTGCTGCACTTGCCCACATCTCTGTTTATATTAATCCAGGCCCTTTGTTGGTAATTACTGCACTAGGTTCTGTCTCAGTTTACATTAGTCAAGGTCCTGTAACAGGATCTGTACAGTATACCCCATGTCAGTTTCCTTTCACCAGATCCTGTCTCGGTTATTACTGAACTAGACCATGTTGCTGTTCATATTACACAAGACCCTGCCTCAATTATTACTGCACTCGGCACTGCCTCACTTTTTATTCCAGTAGATCATGTCCCTGTTTATATTACACTAGATGACATCTTTGCTTATATTCTGTTAGACCGTATCTCAGTATGTATTTCCCTACCTGTCTCCGTTTATATTACGCTAGACTCTATTTCTGTTTATATTACACTGGACCTTGTCTCAGTTTTATATTACATTGGACCCAGTCTCAGTTTATATTACACTAGGCATTGCCTCAGTTTATATTGCACTAGACCCTGTCTCTGTTTATATTACTCTAGGCCCCGTCTCAGTTGATATTGCACTAGACCCTGTCTCAGTTTATATTACACTAGACCCTGTCTCAGTTTATATTACACTAGACCCTGTCTCAGTTTATATTGCTCTAGACCCTGTCTCAGTTTGTATTACACTAGACCCTGCCTCAGTTTATATTACACTAGACATTGTCTCAGTTTCTATTAGAATAGATCCTGTCTTTGTTATTGCTGTGCAGACCATGTCCCTGTTTATATTACACAAGGCCAAGTCTGTTGTTAATGCACTAAATCCTGGCTCAGCAATCTCTGAGACAAGACCCAGTCTCGGTTTATATTGCTGTCGGTGCTGTATCAATAATTGGAGCAATCAGCCCTGTCTCAGTATTACTGCACCAGACCCTGACTTTGTTTATATTGAAATGGATTATGTCTATGATAATATTACACCAGTTCCTGCCGCAGTTATTTCAGTGCTCGGCCTCGTCTCAGCTCTTCCGATTTCGGCCGTGTCTCTGGTTGCATTACCTGCGGCAAAGTCTCTGGACCTAGTGTTTGTATATACAACAGTCAAGCCTGTCTTAGTTGTTGCTGCACGAGTTCATACATGTTATATTACACACACCCTGTCTCTGTTTTTATTCCAATAGATCATGTTTTTATTTATCTTACACGAGAGGCAATCTCAGTTATTACTGCACCAGGTCCTCTCTAGGAGTTTATTAATCTATGCGCCGGATCAATAATTACTGTCCTAGCCCCGAGAGTAGATTAATATCAATTGATATTAAGCCAGGTACTTATTCAGTAATTTCTGCGCTAACCCTGCCTCAGTTATTTCTACACTAGACCATGTCTCTGTTATTACTGCAGTTCTCTATGTCTCTGTGAGTTGGAGGGGTAATATTACAAACAAAGATGTTGACGTGGGAATTTTTCTCCGGAGTTGGCCTAAAACGGGCGGTATTTGATGGCCCATTCTTTGCAGCACTTGACAGTTATTTTCATTTAGTTTCAGTCAGCGAAATTGTATGTCAGGTGTCGCCTGTTATGTGTGTTGTATGCAAAAAAAAACATGCCTCTTGCTTATACCGTCGTTTCTCAAAGATTAACGATGATCTTCACCAGAATGTTTCAATATTTAATTTTCTTTCACTCAAAATATAACTACGGATGATTTAGTACTGTAAATGTTTATTGATAACATGTTTCATTGTGCACTTTTGTTTAGGAAGTGATGTCATACTGACTGTGTCGTTACTAAGACGATCACGTCCATCATCAAACTCACTGAAGGTCTCTTCTCTCTCTGTCTGAGGCAGCGTCTAACTCACTGAACCTCTTCTCTCTCTCTCTGTCTCTGTCTCTCTCCACCCACCCCCCGCCCCCGCCCCTCTCTCTCTCTCTGTCTCTCTCCCCCGCTCTCTCTCTGTCTCTCTCTCTCTCTCCCTCTCTCTCCCTCTGTCCCTCTATCTCTCTCTCTCTCTGAGACAGTCTCTTACTCATTTCGAATCTGCTGTTATCTAATAACACTCTGAGGAGAAAATCCATTTTTTTCAGTAATTTCCCTTCATTTCTCTCAGTGACAACCTTCAGTCCATTCCCGCCTTCAGTGATTGTGTTCAAATGCAAAACTACGCATTTATTTAAGTTGCAGATTGTTTAACGATGTAACAATTTATTGATAAGTATTCTGTTGTGTGCATTTGTTGATAAAATGATGTCAGACTGACTATTTAGTTTCTGAGGTAGGTTTATCTGTCTCCGATGGTCAGTTGGAAAGTGAATTAAATCACATCGAGAATAACGAGCAGCTTATGAACACATGACCACTCAGCATCTCACAGAATTTCCTGATATATATCGAATGTGAGGTTGTTTCTTCAAATGTTGGCAAAAATAAAACATTATCTATACCTGACATGAGATAAATACACCTGTAATTCTCCGGCTTATTATTCCTGCTGATGAGAAGAATTGGAACTCCTGCTGCTCTCCAGAGAAATTCCAATATTTCTGCTTCCACTGTTTTTATCGTTATCTTCACAAATTCCTCCGCAACCACTCGAATCATTTTTGCCTGATTGGTCTGTCTGTGTGTTATATATTCAATGTGATCTTAACCAAAATAAACCAGGATCAAGTGTAGCATAAGCAGAGAGCGGACCTGGTGTAATATAGGCAAAGATATGGACCAGTGCAGAATAACAAAGATGAGAGCTCGTGCAATATAAAAAGAGATATTGGCTAATGAGGTAATGACAGAGACAGGGCCTGATGTAATGTAACCAATTATATGGGCTAGTGCAGTAATAATCGAGACAGGCTTGGTGTAATATAAATGGAATTATAGGCTGGTGCAGTAATAACGGTAACAGGACCTGGTGTAATAGAAACAGAGATATGGAGTAGTTTAGTAATTTGGAGAGACAGGGCCTGGTCAAATATTATCAGAGAAATCGGCTGGTGCAGTAATAACAGGTACAATATCTGGTCTAATACAGACAGAGACATGTGCTAGTACAGTGATAACACGAACTTTCCCTGGGAGTAACATAAACAGAGAAATGGGCTAGTTCAGGAATAAGAGAGAGAGAGGACCTGGTATAACATTCGAGTAAACAGGTTTTTATGTAAGCATAATTGCAAAAATGCTTTGCATTAAACAACAAATGAAAGAGGTCATCGTGGATCACTAACAGAAGCAGGGTCAACGTTAACAATATCAGAAACAGGTTCCTATTGAAAAGTGATAGGCACAAGGTTTTGAGAAATAAAGAGTGAGGTTTGCATGTGAATTTCAATAGCAGGTCGGTTCTTAGTGCAGCCATTACAGAGACAGCGTTTTATACAATGAGATTGGACACAGGGAACAGATTAAAAACAGGGAAGTTGTGTGTAACAAATGCAATGTTTGATGATAACAGGGGATGGCAGGTTGCACTGCGTCAATGAATACTCACTGGATCCAGTGTGATAACGACACAGTCAGCACCTGATCCACCCAAATCGAAGTTGGGTCTGATATAATAGTGTGTGTGAGGCAGCGCTAATTGATACAGTAGCAAATCTTTTGCCTAATGCTCAATAACAGAGTCAAGCACTACTGCAATATGAATGGCATGGAGTGGTGTAATAACACTGACACAGTCTAGTGTAATAGCAAATAAAACATAACATTCTGGAATGACTCTGCAGGTCAGGCAGAATCTGTGGTGATAAACAGAGTGAACGTTTCATGGCGATGACCCTTCAGCAGAACCGGATTCATCGATTGGAAACTTTAACTCTGCTTCTTTCCACAGCCACTGCACTCCCGAGTGGTACAGTTGGTGGTCCTCCTGCTTTTGAGCTGTAAGATCTGTGTTCAGGTTCCACCCCCGGCTCCGTTGACCACGGGAAGAGTGTTCGTGTGACAGAACGCCGGTTTTTAATTAGCCTCCAAAATCCTCCCGCCTCTCCACACTTTCCCCAAGGCTGCAAAGAATATGACGATCCGGAAAACAAACAGACTCGACACCTGCTGTCTGACCTGTTGAGGATTTCCAGCACATTCGGATTTTGTTTTAGATTTCTAGCATCTGTCATATGTTGCCGTTGTACTAATGCAATGGGAACTGGGGATACATCATGTCAGCATTGACGAATTAGCGTCACTCTTACCCCTGGGTCAAACGGTTGTGGATTGAAGCCTCAATCCAGAGAGTTGACCATTTATTAACGGCCAGTGCTCACGGTGATAGTTTATATGTTAGCCTTTCTGTTCTTTTATCCATTATTTTCTTACACTCAGGAGGAGGAATTAAAGACAGAGTAACTCTGGACAGTTTCTCCATCCAGCAAAGGACAGGTTCCTGGGACATTGTTGCTGCTTTGACCTTCTCGCCCTCACCAAAAATACAAACAACATCTCCCTCCTTGGATTTGCAAAGGGAGTTCTGACTGCCGGGCCCGGGCCAGACTGGGGCCTGGTCCAATAATAACCACAGAGGCCGGCTGCAGTGTATCAATAACAGAGGCTGCTGGTAATCTTACATAAAGAGAGGCAGGGGTTCTAATAAACATCTGACTGTTATAGGGTGTGAAAGTGTGAGGAAGCAATGATGTTTAGGGCCTTAGCGCAGGCTTCTGTGTTATGCTGAGTGACCCAGGGATTTGTGTGGTAAAAACGGAGCGGAAACATCATGACAGAGGCCCGTGTGACTGACTCCGCCTGACTGAGAGCTGTTATACCCAAGGGGAGGACAATCATGGCGGACTCCAGAGATTTCTGATATCTGCAGGGTCAATGCTGCATCTGTCAGAGGAACAGAAAATAATCTGCTCCCTCTCATTCTTACCGACAGTTCTCCATTTACACAGACACGCAAGGGCCGGACCCGGCAGCTTGTCGAAACCAATGTTTAAATCTTCAGCTTGAGGCACATGATGACTGAAAGGATTGAACACCAAAACCTCACCAGAGGAAAAATCAGAGCCGAAAATGTTAAAGATAATCGTGCTTTCTACTAAACGAGCTCTATTCAGTGTTATTATTTTGTTCAACGTAGTGGTTTGTAAACAGTAGTGAACTTCCGAATGATTCCTGGCAATTATCGACACACACACACTCAAGCGCTGTCAAAAGACAGGATTAGCAGAAGGCGAAAGCTGTGTAATTATTGCATTTTATTTGGGCTCGATGAGGGACAGAGGTAGATACAGGAAAGGTGCTGGGACAATGATATAGATGAGCATTTCAATTGACCCTATTCCCTGTCATCCTTCAAATTTTAACCCCTTTAAGTATTTATAGAATTCATTTTACAAAGTTACTATTGGTATGATTCCATCGCCCTTTCAAGCTGCGCATTCCAGTTCAGAACAACTGGCCGTGTTAAAAAAAATAAGCAATTATCCTCCTGTCTTCCTGTTCAATAAAGTAAATTTGCGTCCCCTGGTTACCGACCCTCCTACCAATTGAAATAGTCTGTCTTTATTCACACTATCAAAACTTTCATGATTTTGAACGCTTCTATTTAATAGACACACAGAGAGGTGGACAGAGATACACAGAGAGATAGACAGAGATAAAACTAAGGGAAGGAGACTTAAAATGAAAAAAGGGAGACGGAATGTTGCAGAGAAACAGAGGAAACAAGTTTGGAGGGAAAGTGTATGTTCAGGGAGTGTGTGCGCGTGGCGGGTGGCGGGAGGGTGGTGGTGGGATGCGGTGTTGGTGGGGTGTGCAGGGGGAGTTAGAGTGGGGGCGGGTGGTGGAGTATGACAACGAAAAATGAAAGGGAGCAAGATCTCATTTCCCCGCTTCAGGGACTCGAGGGAGCTCAGTGACTGACCATCCAGTTATGTCCTGGAAATGGAAGCTCGAAACGGATCACACAGGCTCATTTGTAAATGTCACCGCAATGTGATCTGTGTGACTCTGCCCTGACTCTGTGGCCAGATATAGGCCGCCTTGACAGATGTTCTCACCAGATTGTGGCCCCTGGATTTATTTTCTGCTCAGAAGTGAGATGTGCGGTTTGGAACCGGCAGCAGAGAAACAGGAAGTTGTGTTACCTGAGAATGAAACAACAGGCGTCAGTTTCATGTTATCACCGTGAACAGTCTTCCTGCCTGTGAGGGTGAACTCACTCTGACAGCATCAAGAACAACCACACAGAGTGCTGCCGGCCTCAGCATTACATTCACCTCCATTTTCATTTTAAAGAATTAAATAAATGAGATTGTTTTGGTTCTAACATTTTAACTGAAGGCGAGATGGATTGAAGGTTATCACTGGGAGAAAAGAGGGGAAATTAAAACAATAATACTGTTCACAGGCGGTTATTCTGAAATGGAAAGTTTTAAGAGGGTTTGGTGCTGCCTGAGAGAAAGAGAGGAGAGAGGTTAAGTGAGTGAGCTGTGTCTTTATGGCACTGAATTTTGCTCTGATGAAGTTTTGGCGCTTAATCTTTTCAGTGATAATGTGCTTTAAGCGAAAGATTTAAACATTGGTTCCTCGTAGCTGCCAGATGCGGCCCTTGTGAGTCTGTGTAAGTGAGATAAGTGAAGTCTGAGAGAGGGAAGATAGGTTAACTGATTTAGGTGTAGTCTGAGACAGAGGAAGAGAGGGAAGAAGTTCAGTGAGTCATTTGAAAGATGTATTTTCCTTGACAACGGAATGGCCAGCTTGGCATAACTTTCCAGAGCACTCAAGACAATCCATTATCGATAAATATTAACGGCAGCATAAGCAGCATATAGATATATTCTCAATAAACTATCGTATCGTGCTGAAAAATAATTATAATGTCTTTTTCAAGCAATGAAGCATGACATGTTCTAGACGTACCCGCATCCACAACCAAACATATAGCTGCACACATTCACATACACAGCCACACACACACAGCCACGCAGACACACAAACAGTGACACACACACACATAGACACATACACAGTCACACACACACAGTGACGCACACACACAGTCACACACAAAGTGTCACACACATATGCACACACACACACAGTGACACACACACACACACACACAGACACACACACAGTGTCACACACATATGCACACACACACACACACCTTTCACACTCAAGAACGTTGGTTATTCGGAGCTTGCGGCCGCCCATTCGCTTGAGGATACGGCTTCAGACTCTGTCTCTCACAATCAGTGGCCAAGCCAAAAGCAAACAGAAATTCCTATCGGCAAAGTGAAAAATATCTGGAAATTAAAGAAAACTGTGAGCAATTGCCACTGATCAACTCAAGTATGAATTATTCATCTCCAACACAATGCAGTGTGTGACTAAGTTGTGCAATGTGCAGTGCAATGTGGTACACATTTATTTCTATTCCTCAATCTCATTGATGAAGGGAATGTTCCAAGATTCACCCCAACCTTTCAGCACAAACATTACACACATTACACTGGAGCAATTAGAAATTGCACACAACGTCTCATAGTTAGTGACAAGACTAAATGTATTCTTCCAAAACCTTTTTACCTACAGGGTATTATAACATTTTAAAAATTAATACCCACCTATCTACCTGGCTTTCTCTCCAACTCTATCCAGTTAACAGAGACCTTTTATAGTGCAGTAATAGCTGAGACTTTGTGTAGTGTATTAAAAAATGGGATAGGACCTTTATAATATAAGGTGAGACATAGAAGAGTACAATAATGAATGACGCAGCCTAATACAGTAATATCACAGGATCATAGAATCACAGAACTTTAACGGCACAGAAGGAGGCCATTCGGTCCATCTTGTCTGCATCGGCTCTCCAAATGAGCATTCTGACATAGTGCCATTGACCTGGCTTTTCCCCGCACCCTTGCACTTTCTATTTCAATTCAATTCAAATAATCATTTAATGCTCTCTTGAATGCCTCAATTGAACCTGCCTCCCTCACACTTCCAGGCAGTGTATGCCAGACCCGAACCACTCGTTGTGTGAAAAAGCTTTTTCTCACGTCACATTTGCTTCTTTTGCAAATCACTTTAAACCTGTGCCCTCTCGTTCTTTATCCTTTTACGAATGGGAACAGTTTCTTCCTCTCTGCTCTGACCAGCCCACTCATGATTTTTAAAACTTCAATCAAATCTCCTCTCAGCCTTCTCCCCTCCATGGAACACAGTCCCAACTTCTCCAATCTACCCTGATAACTGAAGTTTCTCATCCCTGGGAATATTCTTGTAAACCTCTTCAGCACTCTCTTCAATATCTTCACATCCTTCCTTTAATATGGTACCAAGGACGGTACACAATATTCCAGCTGAGGTCTAACGAGGTCCTTATATAAATTCCACATAACCTCCCTGCTCTTGTACTCTATGCCCCTATTAATAGAGCCCAGGATACTATCTGCTTTAGTAACTGCTATCTCCACCTGTCCTGCCACTTTCGATGATCTATGCATATATATACCCAAGTCTTTCTGCTCCTGCACTCCTTTCAAAATTCCATCCCTTATTCTATATTGTCTGTCCATGTTCCTCCTCCCAAAATGCATCACCTCACACTTCTTCACATTGAACTTCATCTGCCACCTATCTGTCCACTCCACCAACTTGTCTGTGTCCTCTTGAAGTTCCACACCGTTCTCCTGGCAGTTTACAACACTCCCAACCTTCGTATCATCCACAAACTTTCAAATTGTCCCCTACACACCAAGGCCTAGATCGTGAATATATATCAGGAAAAGCAAGGGTCCAATACCAAACCCTGGGGAACTGCACTACAAACCTTCCTCCAGCCTGAAATATATCCATTGACCATTACGCCCTGCTTCCTTTTTTTCAGCTAATTTTGGATCCATATGGCTTCTGTCCCTTTAATTCCATGAGCAATAACTTTTCTCACAAGTTGGTTGTCAGGTAAATCCTAATTTACTACAAACGGAGACTTTGTGCAATGCAACAGCAGCTCAGAAATTGTCACTTGCAGTGTATATAGAGGCACGGATATGTGCATTAATAAATGAAGCATCATATAATGTAATAGAGATAGAGACATAGTCTAGTGCAGTAATAACTGAGAAAAGGTCACTTGTAGTGTATATACAGGCATGGTCCAGTGCATTAATAAGTTAAACTGCAGATAGCATTATGTACACAGATGCAGTGCTGAAAGAAAAATAAAAGGATAAATGGTAAGTAATTTGGAAAGCTAATAGAATGTTATCATTTATTACGAGGGGAATTGAATACAAATGTATGGAAGTTATGTTTCAGTTATACAGGGCACCAGTGAGATCATGTTTGGTGTACTGTGTACAGTATTGGTTCCCTTATTTAAGGAAGGATGTAAATGTGTTGTAGGAGGTTCAGAGAAGGTTTGTTAGACTAATACTTGGAATGGGTGGGTTGGCTAATGATGAATGGTTGGACAGACTAGGCCTATGTCTTCTCTGGTTTAGAAGCATATGAGGTGACTTGACTGAAACATATAAGATCCTGAGGGGTATTGATAGGGTGGATGTGGGGAGGATGTTTCCTGTTGTGGTAGAATCTAGAACTAGGGGTCACTGTTTAAAATAAGGGGTCGCCCATGTAAAACGGAGATGAGGCGAATTTTTTTTCATTCTCAGGGCCGTGAGTCTTTGGGAATCTCTTCCTAAAAAAACAATGGAAGCAGAGCTATTTTTAAGGCAGAGGTGGATAGATTCGTGTTAAGTAAGGGGGTTATAGCTTATCAGGGGTCGGCCTGATGCAGATTTCATGTTACTATCAGATCAGCCATGATCTTATTAAATGGCGGAGCAGGCTCGAGGGGCTGAATGGCCTAATCCTGTTCCTTGTTCGTATGCTCGTATGTTCGTATGGTCCAGTACAGTCATCACTGAGACAAGGTCAGCAGGTCAAGGACCGTGATCACCGAAGCATAGTTCAGTGTAATATAACGAAACACAAGGTGCAGTGAAATATAAATTAAAACATGGTTGTACTACAGTGCAAACTGGAAAGGGGTTAAATGGAGTGTCCACAGAAGCATGACCTAATGTAGTAATAACTGGCGCAAGACCTAATGATATAAACAGGAGCAGGGTGAGGTGCAGTGATAAATGGGAAAGGACCAATTGCACCACAAGTAGAGATATGGACGGCTGCAGTAATAAACAAGATAGGGCCCATTGTACTATTAACAGTGAAGTTCACCTATACAACAATAATTAAAGCAAAGTGTAATCTAGCGTTTACAGTTACACATGAGGGCGTGAAATAAATTGAACAGGGAATGTATAGGAATTATTAAAACAGGGCCTTGACTGACATAAACTGAAGCAGGGTCTAGCGCAGTGATTCCTGATGCAGGGCCTGGATTATTGTATGCTGAGACAGGCCTCATGCAGTGATTACTGATACAGGGTTTAGATTGATATAAGCTGGAACAGGGTCTAGTGAAGTGATTACTTATACAGGGCCAAGATTAATGTCAGCGGAGGCAGGGTCCAATGCAGTAATTGCTGATACAGGGTCTAGGCTGATACAAAAACAGAAAGACGCCATCCCATTTTCTCAGTTCCCTCGCCTCCTTCACATCTGTTCTGATGATGCCACTATCCAAAACGATGCTTCTGACATGCCTTCCTTTTTCCTTAACCAAGGTTTCCCACCCAATGTGGTTGACAGGGACCTCAACCATGTCCGACCCATCTCCCACGTCTCTGCTTTCACGCATTACTCTCTCTTCCAGAATCATGATAGGGTCCCCCTTCTGATCACATTTCACCTCGCCATCCCCGCATCCAAAGGATCATCCTCTGCCATTTCCGCTAACTCCAACATGATGCCACAACCAAACACATCTTCCCTTCAACACCCCACACCCACCCACACACCCCTGTCAGGATTCCGCAGGGACCGATCCCTTCAAGACACCCTGGTCCACTCCTCCATCACCCCCAACACCTCATCCCTTCCCATGGCACCTTCCCAAGCAATCAGAGAAGATGCCACTCCTGTCCCTTTCCCTCCTCCCTCCTCACCATCCAAGGGCCCAAATACTCCTTTCAGGTGAAGTACCGATTCATTGCACCTCCTTCAATTTCATCCACTGCATTCGATGCCCCCAATGCAGTGTCCTCTAGATTGGGGACACCAAACACAGACTGGCAGATGGCTTTGTGGGACACCTTCGGTCTGTCTGCAAGCATGACCTAGACCTTCCTGTAGCTTACAGTTTCAACACACCATCCTGCTCTGATACCCACATGCCCCTCTTTGACTTGCTGCATAATCCCAGTGAAGTTCAACGCAAACTGGAGGAACAGAAACTCATCTTCCGATTATGCACTTTCTAGACTTATTCATTTATTCATTGTGTTATCCTCTTTTTTATCCCCTTTTTATTCATTTTTATACCGTTTTTCCCCAACCACCACCCCCTCCCCCTACCACACCCCCAAAAGGGCCATCAGTTACTTGTTCCATGTTGTTCTTTCACAGTGTGCTGATTCTGGCTCTGCTGTTAACACATTCTGCTTTCTTACCTTTATGACTCTATTAGCACCTACTTTGTCCTTACCACTGCCATTAACACTCCCTTTTCCTTTGACCCATGATATTTTTGTCAGTGTCACCTTACCCCCACCTATTGCTTGCCTTCTATCCAGCCTGACCTGTTCCATCCTGCTTAAACAGCAAATGTCATCACATTTTGACTTCTCTTTAGCTCTGAGGAAGGTCATACGGTCTCAGAAAGTTAGCTCTGCTTCTCTCACCACAGGTGCTGTCTGACCTGCTGTGATTTTCCAGCATTTTATGCTTTCCTTTCAGATTTCCAGCGTCCGCACTATTTTGCTTTTATCCAGATTGATATAAACTGAGACAGTGCCTCGTACAGTGCTTACTAATGGAGAGTCTAGATTACCATGAACTAAGACAGGGCCTAGTGCAATGCTTACTGATTCAGGGTCTAGATTAATGTAAACTGAGACAGGATCACGTGCATTGATGACTGATACAGGATCTAGATTAATATGAACTGAGACATGCTCGAGTGCGGTGATTACAGACACAGGATCTAGATTAATATAAACTGAGACAGGGTCTAGTCCAGTGTTTACTGATACAGGGTCTCGATCAATATAAATTCAGACAATGTCCAGTGCAGTGATTACTCATACAGGGCTGAGATAAAAATAAACTAGGACAGGGGCTAGTGCAATAAGTACTGATACAGGGTGTAGATAAATATAAACAGAGACAATGTCCTTTGCACTGATTATGATATATGGTCTAGATCAATATAAACTGAGGCAGTGTCCAGTGCAGTAATTACTGATACAGGGTCTAGATTAATAAAACTTGAGATGGGGCCAAGTGCAGTGATTACTGTTACCGGGTCTAGCTTGATATTAACTGATGCAGGGGCTAGTGCAGTGATTACTCATAAAGGATCTGGACTAATATAAACTGAGACAGGACCAAGTGCAGTGATTACTGATACATGGTCTACATCAATATAAACTCAGGCAGTGTCCAGTCGAGTGATTACTGATACAGCGTCTTGATTAATATGAACTGAGACAGGGTATAGTGCTGTGATTACTGATACAGGCTCCAGCTTGATATAAACTGAGACAGGGCGTTGTGCATTGATTATTGATACAGGGTCTAGGTAAATATAAACTGGGACAGGGGCTAGTGCAATGATTACTGTTACAGTATCTGGACTAAAATAAACTGAGGCATTCCCTAGTTCTGTCATTACTGATACAGGATCTGGACTAATATAAATTGAGTTAAGGTCTAGTGCAGTGATTACTGATACAGGATATAGATTGATATAAACTGAGACATGGCATAGTGCAGTGATTACTGATACAGGGCCTAGATAAATATAAAATGAGACAGTGTCCATTGCACTGATTATGATGCAGGGCCTAGATCATTATAAACTGAGATAGGGTCCAGTGCAGTGATTACTGATACAGGGTCTAGATTAATAGAACTTGAGACAGGCCAAGTGCAGTGATTACTGATTGGATTACGGTTTAGATTGATAAAAACTGATGCTGTCTAGTGCAGTGATTAGTGACACAGGGTCTTGATCAATATAAACAGAGACAGGGGCGAGTGCAGTGATTACTGATCCAGGGTCTATATAAACATATACTGGGATGGGGGCCAGTGCAGTGATTACTGGTACAGGGTCTGGACTCTTATAAACTGTGCTGATTCTGGCTCTGCTGTTAACACATTCTGCTTTCTTACCTTTATGACTCTATTAGTACCTACTTTAGCCTTACCACTGCCATTAACTAGCTCTGTCATTATTCATACAGGGTGTGGACTAATATAAACTGAGACAGGTTCAAGCAAAGTGATTACTGATACAGGATCTGGATTGATATAAGCAGAGGCAGGCCATAGTGCAGTGATTACTGATACGGGGTCTAGATCAATATAAACTGAGACAGAGCCTAGTGCAGTGATTACTGACACAGGGCCCAGGTAAATATAAAGTAGGACAGAGGCTAGTGCAGTGATTAATGATACAGGATCAGGATCAATATAAACTGAGGCAGTGCCCATTGCAGTGATTACTGATACAGGGTGTAGATCAATATAAACTGAGACAGGGCCTAGTGCAGTGATTATTGATAGACGGTCTAGGTTGATAAAAAGTGAGGCAGGGCCTAGTGCAGTGATTACCGACACAGGGACTAGAGTAATATAAACTAGGTCAGGGGCTAGTTCAGTGATTAATAATACAGGATGAGGATCAATATAAACTGAGACAGTGTCCATTGAAGTGATTAAAGTTACAGGGTGTACATCAATATATATTGAGATAAGGTCCAGTGCAGTGATTAATGATGCAGGGTCTGGATTAATATAACATGAGACAGTGTCTAGTTCAGTGATCACTGATCAAAGGTCTTGATAAATATAAAACTGAGATAGTGTCTAGTGCAGTGATTACTGATACATGGTCTAGATTAATATGAACTGAGGCACGGCCTAGTGCAGCGATTACTGATTTAGGATCTAGATTGATATAAACTAAGACAGGGCATATTGCAGTGATTGCTGATAAAGGGTCTAGGTTAATAGAAACTGAGAAAGGGCAAGGTGATTATAGATTCAGGGTGCAGATTATTATAACCAAAACAGGGACGAGTGCAGTGATTACTGAAACAGGGCCTTGATTAATATAAACTGAATCAGGCTCTTGTACAGTAATCACCGACACATAGACTGAATTTACATAACCTGAGACAGGGCCTGGTGCACTGTTCACTGACACAGGGCCCAGATAAATATAACTGGGACAGGGGCTCGGGCAGTGATTACTGCTGCAGGGGCTAAATTAATATAAACTTTGATAGGGCCTAGTGCTGTGATTATTGATACAGGGCCTAGACTGATTTAAAAAAAAACTGAGGCAGGGCATAGTGCAGTGATCGCTGATACAGGGTCCAGATTAATATAAACTGAGACAGGGCCTAGATAAATATAAACCAGGAGAAGGGCTAGTGCAGTGATTAATGATACAGGATCTGGATCAATATAAAGTGAGACAGTGTCCTTTGCAGTGATTACTGATACAAGATCTAGATCAATATCAGTGGAGAAAGGGCCTAGTGCAGTGATTACTGATAGATGCTCTGGACTAATATAAATTGAGAGAGGCCTAGTGCAGAGATTACTGATACAGGGTCTTGATTGATATAAACTGAGGCAGGGCATTGTGCAGTGATGACAAATGCAGGCTCTATGTTAATATAAACTGTTACAGGGTCTCGTTCAGTGATTGCTGATAAAGGGTCTATTTGATATAAACTGAGGGAGGGAATATTGCAGTGATACAGAGCCTAGATCAATATATATGGAGACAGTGTTCGTTGCAGTGATTACTGATGCAGGGTCTTGATTAATAAAAGCGGAGACACTGCCAAGTGCAGTGATTACAGATATAGGGTCTAGGTTGATATAAACTGAGGCAGACCATAATCAGTGATTACTGAAAGTGGGTCCAGATAAATATAAACTGAGACAGGCTCTAGTGCAGAAAGAACTGATGCAAAGTCTAGATCAATAGAAACTGATGCAGGGTCTAATGCAGTGATGATTGATACAGGGTGTAGATTAACATAACCTGAGACCGGGCCTAGTGCAGTGATTACAGATACAGGGTTGAGATTGATAAAAACTGAGGCAGGGCATGGTGCAGGGATTACTGATACAGTTTCGAGATTAATCTAAATTGAGACATGGTCTGGTGCAGTGCTTACTGATACAGAATCAGGATCAATATAAACTGAGACAGGGCCCAGTGCAGTGATTACTGACACAGGGTCTAGCTTAATATAAACTGTGGCAGGGCCGAGTGCAGTGATTACTGACAAATGGTCTCAATCAATATTAACTCAGACAATGTCCAGTGCAGTGATTACTGACACAGAGCCGAGATTAATATAAACTGAGGCAGGGTCTAGTGCAGTGATAACTGATACAGTGTCCAGATCAATATAAACTGAGATCGGTCCAAGTGCATCGATTACTGATACAGGGCCTGGATTAATATAAACTGAGACAGGGTCCAGTGCAGTCATTACTGATACAGGATCTAAATTAATATAAACTTAGACAGGGTCTAGTCCAGTGTTTACCGATACAGGGTCTCAATCAATATAAACTCAGACAATGCCAAATGCACTGATTACTGATACAGGATCTAGATTTATAAATACTGAGGTATGCTCTAGTGCAGTGATTACAGGCACAGGATCTAACTTAATATAAACTGAGGCAGGTTCTTGTGCATTAATTACTGATACAGGGTCTCAATCAGTATAAACTCAGACAATGTCCAATGCAGCGATTACTGATACAGGACCGAGATAAATATAAATTGAGGCAGGGCCTACTGTAGTGATTACTGATACAGGGTCTAGGTTAATAGAAACTGAGAGAGGGCCAAGTGCAGTGATTGTAGATTCAGGTTGCAGATTATTATAACCAGAACAGGGATGAGTGCAGAGATTACTGAAACAGGGCCTTGATTAATATAAACTGAGACAGGCTCTTGTACAGTGATTACTGATACAGGATCTGAACTAACATAAACTGAGACAGGGCCAGGTGCAGTGTTCATTGATATAGGGCCTAGATAAATATAACTGGGATAGGGACTTGGGCAGTGATTACTGATACAGGGTCTCGGTTAATATATATTGAAACAGACCTAGTGCAGTGATAACTGAAACAGGGTCTAGATTCATAAAAAAAGCTGAGGCAGGGCATAGTGCAGGGATTACTGATACCGGGCCGAGATTAATATAAACTCAGAGATGCGCAAGTGCTGTGATTACTGACATAGGGTCCAAATTGATATAAAATGACATAGGGTCTAGTGCAGTGATTACTGATACACGGCCTAGATTGATATAAACTGAGACAACGCCCAGTGCCATGCTTTGTGTTACAGGGTTGGATGCATATAAAATGGGACAGGGTCTAGTGCAGTGATTACAGATACTGGGTTCAGATTAATTGAAACTGAGAAACAGTCCAGTGCAGTGCTTTTAGGTTCAGGGTTCAAATTATTATTACCAGAACAGGGTCAAGTGCAGTGATTACTGAAACAGGGTCTTCATTAGTATAAACTTAGACAGGGTCTTGTGCAGTAATTACTGATACAGGGTCTGAACCAACATAAAATGTGACAAGCCCTGGTGAAGTCTTCACTGATACAGGGCCTAGATAAATATAACTGGGACTGCTCTTGCAGTGATGACTGCTGCAGGGACTAAATTAATATAAACTGAGACTGGATCTAGTGCAGTGATTACTGATAGAGGGACTAGGCTAATATAAAGTGAGACAGAGTCCAGAGCAGGGATAACAGATGTGGGACCAAGATCAATATAAACTGAGACAGGGTCTAGATCAATATCCACTGAGACAGTTTCTACTGCAGTGAACACTGATACAGGGTCTTGATTAATAAAAACTGAGACAGGGCCTAGTGCAGCGATTAATGTTACAGGGGCTAGATTAATATAAACTGAGAGAGCCTCAAGTACAGAGATTACAGATACAGGGTCTAGATTAATATAATCTGAGACAGGCCTAGTGTAGAGATGACTGATACATGGCCTGGCTCAATATAAATTGAGGCAGTGTCCAGTGCAGTGCTTACTGACACGGGGTCTTGATTGATAGAAAATGCGGCAGAGAACAGTGCAGTGATTACTGATGCAGGCTCTAAATTAATGTAAACTGAGACAAGGTCTAGTATGGTGATTACTGATACAGGGTCTAGATTGATAAAAATTGAGGCAGGGCAGAATATAATTCTAAAATTGGCTTAGTTGTAGGAGACAGAGGATGATGGCAGAAGGATGCTTTAGTTACTGGAAGCCAGTGTCCAGTGGCATAGCACAGGGATCTGTGCTGGGTCCCCTATTATTTGTCATTTATATAAACGATATAGATGACTAGATTAATAGAAACTGAGACAGGTTCCAGTGCAGTGTTTACTGATATATGGTCCTGATCAATATAAACTCAGACAATGTCCAGTGCAGTCATTACTAATACAGGGTCTAGATTAATAGAATTTGAGACAGGGTACAGTGTAGTGAAAACTGATACGGGGTCAAGATTAATATAAACTCAGACAATGTCCAGTGCAGAGATTACTGATACAGGGCCGAGACAAATATAAACTGAGACTGGGCCTACTGCAGTGATTGCTGATACAGGGTCTGGATCAATATAAACTGAGACAGTGTCCAGTGCAGTGATTACCGATACAGGGTCTAGATTAATATAAACTGAGACAGAGCCTAATGTGATGTTTACTGATACAGGGTCTAGACGATAAAAACAGAGGCAGGGCATAGTGCAGTGATTACTGATACAGGGTCTAAATTAATGTAAACTGAGACAGAGCCTAGTGCAGTGATTACTGATACAGGGCCGAGGTAAATATAAAGCAGGACAGAGGCTAGTGCATTGATTAATGATACGGGATCAGGGTCAATATAAACTGAGACAGTGTCCATTGAAGTGATTACTGATACATGGCCTAAATTAATATGAACTGAGGCAGGGCCAAGTGCAGCGATCACTGATTTAGGGCCTAGGTTAATATGAACTGAGGCAGGAAATATTGCAGTGATTACTGAACAAGGCTCTAGGCTAATATAAACTGAGACAGGGCCTAGTGCAGTGATTACTGATACATGGTCTAGATCAATATAAACTGAGGCAGTGTCCAGTAGAGTGATTACTGATACAGGGTCTTGATTAATATAAACTGAGATCGGGTCTAGTGCAGTGATTACTGATATAGGCTCTAGCTTGACAGAAACTGAGACAGGGCATTGTGCAGTGATTACTGATACATGATCTAGATAAATATAAACTGGGACAGGGGCTAGTGCAGTGATTACTGTTACAGTGTCTGGACTAAAATAAGCGGAGGCATTCTCTAGTTCTGTCATTACTGAGACAGGTTCTGGACTCATTTAAACTGAGATAAGGTCTAGTGCAGTGATTACTGCCATAGGGTTTAGATTGATATAAACTGATGCTGGGTCTAGTGCAGTGATAACTGGTACAGCGTCCAGATCAATATAAACAGAATCAGGGGCTAGTGCAGTGGTCTGGACTCATATAAATGGAGACAGGGTCCAGCAAAGTTGCAGGCCATAGTGCAGTGATTACTGATGCAGGGCCGAGATAAATACAAGCGAGGACAGTGGCTAGTGCAGTGATTACTGATACGGGGTCTAGATCAATATAAAGTGAGGGTGTCCATTGCACTGATTATTATACAGGGTTTGATTTATATAAAATGAGACAGGCTCTAATGCCAGGATTACTGATACAGGGTCTGGATCAATATAAAGTGAGACAGTGACCAGTGCAGTGATTACCAATACAGGGGCTAGATTAATATAAACTGAGACAGAGCCTAGTGTGATGATTACTAATACAGGGTCTAGACAATAAAAACTGAGGCAGGGCATAGTGCAGTGATTACTGATTCAGGGTCGAGGTAAATATAAAGTAGGACAGAGGCTAGTGCATTGATTAATGATACAGGATCAATATCAATATAAACTGAGACAGTGCCCATTGCACTGATTACTGATGCATGGTCTAAATTAATATGAAGTGAGTCAGGGCCTAGTGCAGCGGTTACTGATTTAGGATCTAGATTAATATGAACTGAGGCAGGCCATATTGCAGTGATTACTGAAACAGGGCCTTGATTAACATAAACTGAGACAGGCTCTTGTACAGTAATTACTGATACACGGTCTGAACTATTATAACCTGAGACAGGGCCTGGTGCATTGTTCAATGACACAGGGCCCAGATAAATATAATTGGGACAGGGGCTCAGGCAGTGATCAATGCTGCAGGGACTAAATTAATGTAAACTGAGATAGGGCCTAGTGCAGTGATTACTGATACAGGGCCTAGATTGATAAACAAAATGACGCTTGGCATATTGTGCAGCATCTAGCTTAATATAAACTGTGGCAGGGCCAAGTGTAGTGATTACTGACACATGGTCTCAATCAATATGAACTTAGACAATGTCCAGTGCAGCAATTACTGACACAGAGCCTAGATTAATATAAACTGAGGCAGAGCCTCATGCAGTGATAATTGATACAGAGTCTAGATTAATAGAAACTGAGAGAGGGCCAAGTCCAGTGATTACTGATCGAAGGTCTAAATTAATATAAACTGAGGTAGGGCATATTGCAGTAATTACTGATACAGTGTCCCGATCAATATAAACTGAGATAGGTCCAAGTGCAGTCATTACTGATACAGGATCTAGAATAATATAAAGTGAGATGGGGCTTAATGCAATTATTACTGATAGATGGTCTGGACTAATATGAGGCAGGCCATAGTGCAGTGATGACTGATACAGGATCAAGATTAATATAAACTGAGACAGGGTCTAGCACAGTGTTTATTAATACAGTGTCTCAATCAACATAAACTCAGACAATGCCAAATGCACTGATTACTGATACAGGATCTAGATTAATGTAAACTGAGGAATGCTCTAGTGCAGTGATTACAGGCACAGGATCTAGCTTAATATAAACTGAGGCAGGTTCTTGTGCAGTAATTACTGATACAGGGTCTCAATCAATATAAACTCAGACAATATCCAATGCAGTGATTACTGATACAGGGCCGAGATAAATATGAACTGAGGCAGGGCCTACTGCAGTGATTACTGATACAGGGTCTAGGATAATAGAAACTGAGAGAGGGCCAAGTGCAGTGATTATAGATTCAGGGTGCAGATTATTATAACCAGAGCAGGGACGAGTGCAGTGATTACTGAAAAAGGGGCTTGATTAATATAAACTGAGACAGGCTCTTGTACAGTAATTACTGATACACGGTCTGAACTAACATAAACTGAGACAGGGCCTGGTGAAGTGTTCATTGATATAGGGCCTAGATAAATATAACTGGGACGAGGCTCGGGCAGTGATTACTGATACAGGGTCTAGATTGATAAAAAAAAACCTGAGGCAGGGTATAGTGCAGGGATTACTGATATCGGGCCGAGATTAATATAAACTGAGAGAGGCTCAAGTGCAGTGATGACTGATATAGGGTCCAAATTGATATAAAATGACATAGGGTCTAGTGCAGTGATTACTGACACAGGTTGATACTGATGCAGGGTCTGAACCAACATAAACTGAGACAGGACCTGGTGAAATGTTCACTGGTACAGAGCCTAGATAAATACAACTGGGACAGGAGCTCTTGCAGTGATAACTGCTGCAGGGTCTAAATTAATGTAAACTGAGACTGGATCTAGTGCACTGATTACTGATAAAGGGACTAGGCTAATATAAAGTGAGACAGAGTTTAATGCAGAGATAACTGATGTGGGGTCAAGATCAATATAAATTAAGACAGGGTCTGTTGCAATGATTACTGATACAGGGTCTAGATCAAAGTCCAATGAGACAATGTCAATTGCGGTGATTACTGACCCAGTGTCTTGATTGATAAAAAGTGAGACAGGGCCTAGTGCAGTAATTAATGTTACAGGGTCTAGATTAATATAAACTGAGAGAGCCTCAAGTACAGAGATTACAGATACAGGGTCTAGATTATTATATTCTGAGACAGATCTAGTGCAGAGACTATTGATACATGGTCTAGCTCAATATAACTGTGGCAGGGCACAGTGCAGTGATTACTGATGCAGGCTCTAAAGTAATGTAAGGAAGACAAGGTCTAGAACGGTGATTACTGATACAGGGTCTAGATTGATAAACACTGAGGCAGGGCAGAATATAATTCTAAAATTGGTTTAGTTGTAGGAGACAGAGGGTGATGACAGAAAGATGCTTTAGTGACTGGAAGCCAGTGTCCAGTGGTGTACCACAGGGATCTGTGCTGGGTCCCCCATTATTTGTTATTTATATAAACAACATAGATGGTTACATGTAGGGTAGGATTAGTAAGTTTGAGGAGGACACAAAGATTGGCCGGTTGGTTAACAGTGATGTTGAGTGTTTTGGGCTACAGGAAGATATAGATGGAATGGTCAAATGGGCAGATAAGTGGCAGATGGAATTTAGCACTGAAAAGTGTGAGGTGATACACTTTGGAATGAATAATTTGACTAGGAAGTATTCAATGAACGGGATGACACTAGGAAGTTCTGAGGAACAAAGGGACCTTGGCGTGTGTGTCCATTAATCTCTGAAGGTGGAGCGGCATGTTAGTGGGGAGGTGAAAAAGGCATATGGGACATTTGCCTTTATCAATCAAGGCATAGATTACAAAAGTAGGGAGGCCATGTTGGACTTGTATAAAACCTTGGTGAGGCCACAGCTGGAGTACCGTGTGCAGTTCTGGTCGCCACATTATAGGAAGGATGTGATGCACTGGAGAGGGTGCAGAGGAGATTCACCGGGATGTTGCCTGGTATGAAACATTTAAGATATGAAGAGAGGTTGGATAGACTTGGGTTGTTTTCATTGGAGCAGAGAAGACTGAGGGGAGACCTGATCGAGGTGTACAAGATTATGAGGGGCATGGACAGGATGGATAGGGAGCAGCTGTTCCCCTTAGTTGAAGGGTCAGTCATGAGGGAACATAAGTTCAAGGTGAGGGACAGGAGGTTTAGGGGGCTTTTAAGGAAAAACTTTTTACCCAGAGGGTGGTGACGGTCTGGAATGCGTTGCCTGGGAGGGTGGTAGAGGCGGGTTGCCTCACATCCTTTAAAAAGTACATGGATGAGCACTTGGCACGTCATAACATTCAAGGCTATGGGCCACGTGCTGGTAAATGGGATTAGGTAGGTAGGTCAGGTGATTCTCACGTGTCGGTACAGACTCGATGGGCCAAAGGGCCTCTTCTGCACTGTGTGATTCTGTGATAATATAAACTGATTACTGATACAGGTCTAGATCAATGTCAAGTGACACAGCGTCTAGTGCAGTGAATACTGGCACAGAATTTAGATTAATATAAACTGTGACAGGGCCTAGTGCAGTGATTACTGATACAGGGTCTGGATTAATATAAACTGAGACAGGCCTAGTGCAGTGAACACTGATGCAGAGTGTAGATTAATATAAACTCAGACAATGTCCAGTGCAGAGATGACTGACACAGGGTCTAGATTAATGTAAACTGAGACAGGGTCTACTGCAGTGATTAATGATACAGGGTCTAAATTAATATAAACTGAGACAGTGTCCAGTGCAGTGACTCCTGATATATGGTCTGGACTAGTAAAAACTGAGACAGGGCCAAGTGCAAGAATTACTTCATTATTGACGCCCATATCCCAAGAACAAATTAAAACGCTGCAAAATACTGCGGATTCGGGAAATCTAATGCAGGGCAAAAAATAACCACTCAGCAGGTCAGTGGGCATCAATAGAGAGACAAACAGATCAAACGTTCAGGCCGATGACAGGTGCAAAATCTCCCTTGGTACTAATCTATAGTGCAGGACTGTTCTCCCCACTATCCTAGACCAGTATTCATTCTTCAACTAAAATCACATCTTATCTCGTCATTTTTCGCAGCTCTATTCGTGGGAGCTTGCTGTGCACAAATCACCGGATGGATTTCCAACATTACAGCAGTGACTAAACTTCAACAAATGTACATCAACGAATTTCAAGGGCTTTAGGATGTCCTGGGGTCGTGAGCAGCTTTCTATAAATGCAAATTCTTCCTAAATGTTAACATTTTAAAATGCTAGTTGTGATGTGTTGAAAACTCTGAGATTAATATGATTATACGTCACTCCTCTGGCTGCTGTTTTAAATTGTCCATTTTTAATCGGTTAAATCTTCCAACAAATTGACATTCAGTGTAATCCCAGCCTGTTCAAATATTCATCATTGATTGTGACAGTAGAACTTTCAGAATTGAATTATTAATTTAAATGTATTTTTAATTATTTGAAATAAATAACATCTGTTCTAATGGACATTGAAAAAGTTTCTATTAATTTTGTACCAACTGTCAATATTCTTAAAATAAACCCTTGTTTTGGGTTGAAACCAATCAATAAGTGTCTGTGTTTATCTGGTTTTGCTGCCATGAACACTTCATTGAAATCAGTGAGGCCTCTATGTAAATAAACACAGAAATAGAAGTCCCAGATTAGATTCTGGAGACACAAAAACACAACAAATATTTCCCCATCAACACAGGACAGAAATAGAGTCAAACATGCAAATACATCAACCGATTTCAGTAGCAATTGTTTTTTGGGCATTTTTAAAATCAGTTATATGAGAATTATGTCACGATGATATCTATGTTCAGAATTAAGTAAGATTCCCACTTATCATAAAATATAATGACACGGCAAATGTGTTTGTAGGGATGTCCTGTACCCTCTCTCTCTCTGTCTCTTTCTCCTCTCTGGTTCTTTGTCTTGTCTCTCCACCATGGGTCACTGTCTTTACTCCACAACATGAAGTCAATTTCTAGCCAATGTATTCTATCAGCCCGATTCATACACTTCAAACTAAATGGATCTAATGAAATGGATTGGAATCCGTAGAGGGAACTTTACTTTAAATCTGTTTTGAGCATTCACTGACCTGGGAGTGCTTGATGGGAAACTGCAGGTGAAACTTTACTGTGTATCTAACCTGTGTTGCAGCAAGTAGCGAGGATTTGATGTGGCCGTGCCGAAGGATCTTTCCCTGTATCTTACCCGTGCTGTTCCTACCTTTGGAGTGTCTGATGGGACAGTGTAGAGGGAGCTTTACTTTGCACCTAACCTGCACTGTGACTGCCCTGGGACTGTTTGATACGACAGTGTAGAGGGAGATTTACTCTGTATCTAAACTGTGCTATACCTGGCCTGGGAGTAATTGATAGGGCAGTTTAGAGGGAGCTTTACTCCGCATCTAAACCATGCTGTATTTGACATGGTTGTGTTTGATGAGATAGTGCAAAGGGAGATTTGCCCCGTATCTAAGCCCTGGGAATGCCTGATGTGACGGTGCAGAGGCAGCTTTCCTCTTTACCTGCCCCCAGTGTTGAGCTTCCTGGGAAATGTCTGATGAAGAGTGCAGAGGAAACTTTACACTGCATAGAACCCTTACCCTACATGCCTTAACTGTGTTTGCGCGGACAATGTAGAGGAAGTTTTACCCTGTATCTGAGCGGTGTTGTACCTGCCCTGGGAATGTTTGATGGCGACAGTGAAGAGGGAGATTCACCCTGAATCTAACCCGTGCTTTGCCTGCCTTGAGAGTTTTTCATGTGGCAATGTAGATGGAACTTTACATTATTAATGAAACCCCAAGCTACACCTGTCCTGGGGCTGTTTGATGGAACCATGGGCCTTGTCTATGCATTACACTAGACCGTGTCCAACTGTATCTAACCCGTGCTGTACCTGCCCAGGGAGTGCTTCATGGTGACGGTGTTGAGGGAGTTTCCCAATCTCTAACCCGTGCTGCATATTCCCTGGGAGTGTTCAATGTGACAGTGTAGAGGTAGCTTTAAATTCTGTGCCTAGCCCCATGCTGCACCTGTCCTGGGAGTGTTTGACGGGACAGTAGACCCTGTCTCGATATTGCGTTCGACCGTGACCCTGTCCCTGTCCCTGTTTATATTACACAGACCAGACCCTGTCTCTGTTTATATTACAGTCGACCCTGCCTCTGTTTGTATTACACTAGGCCCTGTCCCTGTTTATATTACACTCGACATGTCTCTGTTTATATTACAGTCGACATGTCTCTGTTTATATTGCACGAGGCCCTGTCCCTGTTTATATGACACTCAACATGTCTCTTTTTTATTTTTGACATGCCTCTGTTTATATTGCTTGAGACACTGTCTCTGTTTATATTGCACTAGGGCCTGCCCCGATTTATATTACACTAGACTCTGTTTCTGTTTATGTTACACTGATCCCTGTCTCGGTATACATTACATTAGACCCTGTCTCTGTTTATATTATACTAGGCCCTGTCCCTGTTTGTATTACACTTGATATGTCGCTGTTTATATTACACTCGGCATGTCTCTGTTAATATTATACGCAATGTGTCTCTATTTATTTTGCAATAGACGCTGTCTCTGTTTAGATTACATTAGATCTGGTCTCTGTTTATATTGCACAAGGCCCTGCCTCTGTTTATATTAAACTGGGTCCTGTATGTTTACAATACACTAGACCCTGTCTCTATTTATATTACACTGGACACTGTTTCTGTTTGTATTACTCTAGACCCTGTCTTTGCTTCTATTAAACAAGGCCCTGTCTCTGTTTATATTATAATTGACATGTCTCTGTACAGATTAATCTAGAACTGTCTCTGTATTTCAGTAGACACTGTCTCAGTTCTGTGCTAGATCATATCTGTATTTAAATTACATTAGACCCTGCCTCGGTTATTACTGCACTGCACAAGTGCAATAATGTGGAAATTGACTGGGGTGGAAATAGTGAAGATAAGGCAGCAAGATGGTGGGAACAATTATCATGAGGGCCTATTTAGATGTTATGACTTGTCCTCCCTGCATCCCAGATTTGTGTTCATGATCCGCAGACCTCTCTTATCTTGCAGCTGTTTAAATTAAACCATTTAACTCCTATTTCCAGGGTTGAGTGCAATAAAGTAAGGGAATATACTAATGTAATATAAACAGAGGACAATTACATAAATAACTGAGACAGACCTAATGTTACAGAAACAGAAACATGGACTAGAGCAGTAACAATGAGAAGGGCCCAGTGTAATATGAACAGAGACATGGTGGAGAGCAGCAATAACTGAGACAGGGTCTCGTGTTACAGAAACAGAAACATGGACTAGAGCAGTAACAATGAGACAGGACCGGTGTAGTATGAACAGAGGCATGGTGGAGAGCAGCAATACTGAGACAGGGTCCAGTGTTACAGAAACAGAAACACGGATTAGAGAAGTAACAATGAGACAGGCCCAGTATAATATGAACAGAGACTTGGTGGAGTGCAGCAATATTGACATCAGATGACCTGAAGTTCCACAGAACCAGGTAAGATATGGGTGGAGATACCTCCTGGTGATTACCACCTATTGCCCTCCCTCAGCTGATGAATCTGTACTCCTTCATCTTTAGCACTGCATGGAAGAAACACTGAGGGTAGCAAGGGCAGCGGATGCGCTGTGAATTTGCAAAATCAATTACCATTTGACAAACCAAGAATGCCGGAGCTGGATGAGTCCTGAATGACGTATCTGCCAGAATGGACCTGCCACAGATGGTTAGAGAGCCAACATGAGGGAAACCCTTACCTGATCTCCGACCCATCACACTATTGATATAGGTGAGGTTGACACCTGCACTGTCCTTGTGGAAACCAAGGCCGGTATTCGCACTGAGCACATTCTCCATTGTGTTGTGCAGCACTGCCGCTGTACTAAACGGGATACATTCAGAACAGGTCTAGCAGCTCAAAACTTAGCATCAACGAGACACTGTTGGTCATTAACAGCAGGATAGTTGCAGTCAATCACACCCTGTAATCTCATGGACCAGAATATCTCTCACTCAAACCTTAGTGTGCCTATCCACAGATTCTTGAAGGTAGTAGAGCAGGTAGATGAGATGGTTAAGAAGGCATATGGGTTACTTGCCTTTATTAGCTGAGGCATAAAACACAAGAGCAGGGAGGTTATGCTGGAACTGTATAAAACGTTGGTTAGGCCACAACTGGAGCACTGCGTGCAGTTCTGGTCACCACATTTCTAGGAAGTATGTGACTGCACTGGAGAGAGTGCAGAGGAGATCTACCAGGATGCTGTCTTGGCTGGAGGGTCTGAGCTATGAGGAAAGATTGGTTATGCTGAGGCTGTTTTCCTTGGAGCAACGATGGTTGAGGGGGTGCTGAGGGGCATAGATAGGGTGGATAGGAAGGCACCTTTTCCATTAGTAGAGGAGTCAAAAACCAGAGAACAGAGATTTTAGATAAGAGGTCGAAGTCTAAGAGGGGAGTTGAGGAGAATCTTTTTCAACCAGAGGGTGGTAGGAATTTGGAACTCACTGCCCGAAAGGGTGGTTGAGTCAGAAACTCTAGTAACATTTAAGAAGGATTTAAATGTT
The DNA here is from genome assembly GCF_964194155.1 of Cetorhinus maximus. Classification (NCBI taxonomy): domain Eukaryota; kingdom Metazoa; phylum Chordata; class Chondrichthyes; order Lamniformes; family Cetorhinidae; genus Cetorhinus; species Cetorhinus maximus. The sequence continues at coordinate 169,254 of NW_027596682.1, forward strand.
CACTTCAGCTGCCATAGCCTCCAGGGCTATGGGCCAAGCGCAGGAAAATGGGATTAGTGTAGTCAGATCTTTGTTTACCGGGGCGGAAACGATGGGCCGGAAACTATGGGCTGAATGGCCTCCATCTGTGCTGTAAACGCCTATGAGTCTAACATCCAGCCTGGGAATAATGAGGAATGTAGGACAGCAGGTCAGAAGCAAAGCCAGGCATACCTGCAAATGATGAACCATAGCGTGAAGCTAGAACACTGTTTGTAATGGACAACAGATCAGGTCCGTCCCCTTGCAGCTCAGTCAGTCTACTCTCAATCATCAGTGAATGAAGGTGTTGCCGACCTGCTCACCAAAGCTCAGATTGGATCCACCAGGGTCAGCCAGCATCAAACCTCATTGTAAACTTGGTCTGAACATGGACAAGAGAGCGAACTTCCAGACATGATGTATGAGTGCTTCAGTACTTGATGTCAAAGTAGCTATTAACTGAGTGTGGCATCAGGAAGCCTTGGAAAGTGTCAGGTCAACGGGAATCAGGGGCAAGTCTCTCCACTGGCTGGAGTCACACCTAGCGAATATGAAGATGTTGTGTTGTTGGAGGCCAATCATCTCAGCACCAGGACATCATTCCAGGAGTCTCTCAGAGAAGTGTCCTTGGTCCAACCATCTTCAGCAGCTTAATCAATGACCTTCCCTTCATCACCGGGTCAGGAGTGGGGATGTTCGCTCATATTTTCACAGTGTTCAGTTCCATTTATGATCTCTCAGACGATGAAACTGTCCTTACTTATTGCATCTTGAACTGGACAAGTTTACGCTGATAAGTTGCAAGTGATAGAAGCGGCACACAAGTGCCAGGCAATGACCAACTCCAACAATAAAGAAACCAAACATCTCCACATGACGTTCAAAAGACATTACTGTCGTTGAAACCCACCATCAGCGTTGTGCAGGTGCCATTGAACAGAAACTGAACTGGACCAGCCATATAAGTACTGTAGCTACAAGAGTAGGTCAGAGGCTGGGGATTCTGTGACGAATAACTCACCTCCGGATTCCCCGAAGCCTTTCCACCATCTGAAAATCTGCAAGTCAGGTGCCTGTTGGAAATTGTTTACTTTACTTGACTAACGTAACTGCAGCAACACTCAAGAACCTCCATACCAACCAGGGGAAATCAACCCCTTGATAGGCTCCTCATCCAGGAGTTAAACATTCACTCCCTTCGCCACCGATACACAGTGGCTGCAGTGTGTGTCATCCACAAGGTGCACTGCAGCAACTCGCCAAGGCCTCTTCAACAATACCTTCCATACCTGTGACCTCCACCTCCCAGAATAACAAGGGCAACAAGCACATAGGAACACAATGCCCTGCATCCTCCTACACATACCACTCCATAGGTGGGAAATTGGCCTTTGGCGCCGGAAAAGAAGGGATATCTGAAATATAATTCTGCTGACTGCACTGAAAATGAATATCAAGTGCTGCGTAGCATATACGGCCGATCCGATACCGTCCTTTCAGATACCGATTTCTAGCCTAACGTCTTTATTTATAATATTATCTCTCTATCTCACAGAAACATGGAGTAATGCAGCTCTAATTTAAACAGAGGCATAGATAAAAGCAAAATGCTGCAAATGCTGGAAATCTGAAATAAAGACAGAAAATGCTGGACAAACTCAGCAGGTTGGACAGCATCTGTGGAGAGAGAAACAGAGTTAAATGTTTCGAGTCCATATGACTCTTCTTCAGAAACATAGCCTAGTGCCGTAGTTACAATGACCACTATAATGTAGACATAGTCAAGATTTAATATAACATAAACAGAGACAGGGCCTAGTGTAATATAAACAGAGAAAGAATCCAGTGCAATAGAAACTGAGATGGCTTCCAGTGGAACATTAATGAGATAGGGTCTATTTTAATACAAACAGAGGCCTGATCCAGCACAATAGAAATAAAGTAGTCCCCAGGGAATTAATAATGGAACCAGGATCCTGTATAACATGGGAGGGACGATCGTGCAGTGGGAACGTCACTGAATCAGTAACCCAGAGATCCAGGCCTTTTCCCTGGGGATAGGGGTTTGAATCCCGTTATGGCAGCATGTGGAATCCAAATTCAATTAATAAATCTGGAATTGAAAGCTCATCTCAATAATGGTGACCATGAAACGATATTAGATTATATTAAACATCCATCTGGTTCACCGATGTCCTTTAGGGACAGAAACCTGCCGTCCTTACCCAGTCTGACCTACATTTTTGTTTGTTCGTTCATGAGAATGGGGGCGGCGCTGGCTAGGCCAGCATTTATTGCCCATCCCTAATTGCCCCCTTGAGAACAGTGCAGCTTGTTAGGATGAGTTTTTACGACAATGGTTTCATGGTCATCATTAGATTTTTCAATTCAAATTTCACCATCTGGTGTGTTGGGATTCAAACACAGACCCCCAGTGATTTACTAACCCAGTGAGAATACCAGCACATCACCACCTCCCATACATATAACTCCAGACCCACAACTTTGTGGAGCCCCATTCTCCAGTTATTTGTTTACTTGTCCACCACCATTTACGACTGGATGTGACAGGACTGCAGAGGTAAATCCGATCCGGTTTGAATTGGGAACTTCCAGACTGTGTGATATAAATATTGGTGTTGACTGGTGCAGTATTAATTGAAACAGGGTACTTTGAAACATAAAGAGAGACGGTGTTTGGTCTAATACAAAAATAGATGGAGTCCAGTTTAAAAAGACAAAGAGGGGATCCAGTGCAGTATTAATTGAGAGAATGCCTGCTTCATAGAATGTGTCCATCAAGATTTCACATCCATCTGCTGGCCAAACTTTGCAATTACAGCTCCTGTGAAAATGTCGCTGTCAGGTTAGGTCTTTGACATTATTGTATCAAGAATCCACTTCCCCAGGTGTCACACCACATCGCCTTCTGTGGGAGGTGGTGTCAAAATTTAACAAAATTCAACTAATTGCAGGTGGTCGTGCCCGATTAGCGCACATTACAGTCAGCACCAGAGTAAAGTGGCCCAATTCCTGGTGATATGACTTTGCTCAACTTGATCAAAGGGAGGGATGTTGACCAGGGCACTGTACAGAGACCATGGGAGCATTAATATCCAGCTCAACAAACATAGTGTTGGGAAGAGTTTATTGGTTCATGATACCACCTGAAAGACAGTTAGGGTCATTTTATTCAATAGTTAAGGAATTATGGAGCCTCCCAGGAAGCCAAGGTGTGATCTTAAGTTGAAGCACAAGATGCCATCTTGGTCTGTGTGTGTCAGGGAGAGAGAAAGAGAGGGAGAAGGAGAAGCACATCATATTGTTTGCAACTGAATTTCACGAAGATCCTGGACAACCTTCCATCTGTGAAAGGCCACAGACACACAATGGAAACAAACCCATTTCCGATGTGCTGATTGCTAAGGAGGCCAATTGTTGTGAGGCAGGTTCTGCCACAAGTGCTGCACATGAAGCTAGAAAATGTCATTGTGGCTTCTTTTTTTCCCGGTGTTAGCCTGGATTACCAAGCCACTGTAGCCACTGGTCATCGTGGTGGTTCACGCCAAACCACAGGAGGTGTTGCCATTTTCCTCAGTCGTCAGTTAGTTACACTCAGTTGTGATAATCAATAGTTAGGGCCTTCACTTCAAGCATCCTTGAAGCGGAGCTTTGGGCGTCCCACTGGTTGTGTGCCTCCGGCTCCCTCACCAAACAGAAAGTCTTTGTGTATGTGACCATCTTCCATCCTGCGAACGTTCCCAAGACACAAAAACCGCTTCTTTTTGATGAGTTCTGCAGTTTTGGGAGCTCTGCCTTTGACAGTACCACTGCATTCGTGACTTTATCCTGCCAGTACATACCAATAATGCACAGCAGGCAGTGAAGATGGAAATTGTGGAGCTTCTTTTCTTGATAACTGTAATTCGTCCATGTTTCACAGCCAGAGATAAAGGTGCTGAGAATGCAGGCCTTATAAACCATCAGCTTGGTCCTAAGGGCCAGTTTGATGTTATTCCAGGGGCGTTTCATGAGTCAGGCAAAGGTGGCAGCTGCTTTCCCCATACGGGTATCGAGTTCTGCAGCAAGGAACAGGCTGCCTGTCACCTTGGAACCCAGGGAGTGGAATTTACTTCCATCGGTTTGTTATTTAGTGTGATCAATGACGGAATTGCAACACCTATCCCATGACCACGGTTTTCTCCATGCTTATAGTCAGGGAGAACAAGTTACAGGCATGGGAGAGCCAGTCCATCAGTCTTTGTGGATGAGTTTCCATTTTGATGACAGAGTTATCAGCGTGCAGGAATTCTCTGATCAAGATTCAATGTGTTTATGTCTTCGCTTTCAGTCTTATAGATTGTGGAGCTTGTGGTCTGATCGAGTGTAAGTCGACTCTTTCCATATTTACAGGGAAGACAAAGATCAGCAGCATGGAGAAGGTGCCCAACAGAGTGGGGATTGGACACAAGTCTGTTTCTCCGAATCTGTTGGAAGTGGACTCATCAATCTGTACAGTGCAGTGCATGTTGTCATGGAAGGAGTGAATGAGACTGAGGAGCTTTGGTGAACAGCCAATTTTCCCAAAAATCTTCTCGAGTGGTGCTCTGCTGACGGTGTCCAGCGTGTGGAGCAAATCATGTCCAGAGTATAGCTTCAGATAAAAACATCACATTGTGCTTCAGCCTGCAACCAGATGAAGTCTTTAAAGCATGACCCGAGCAAAGGCCTTTCCCGTAACTCTATGAGTGAGATATCCTTGTAGTTGTTGCAGTCTCACCTGTCGGCTTTGTTTTCAGATAGTGTGTGATTTTTGCATCATTCACCTCCTGTGGAATGGATCTTATCTTTCAGCAGAGAAGAAGAAGGTCGTAAAGGCTGAGAAAGATAAATAAGTATCAACACCAATTATTATCAACTCACGAAGGTAAATAATTATCTTCAAGAATTATCATCAATTCACAAAGATAAATAAGTATATTCACCAATTGGCATCCATTCACAAAGATAAATAATGATATTCACCAACTATCATCAATTCACAAAGATAAATAATTATATTCACCAATTATCATCAATCCACAAAGATAAATAATTATATTCACCAATTACCATCAATTCACAAGACAAATAATTATAATCAGCAAATATCATCCATTCACAAAGATTAATAATTGTATGAACCAAGCATTTTCAGCATTTGATTCCATACAAAATGTAATTCCGATTCATTTAATATCATTAACATTGATTGAGACCACACTGACCATTCTATCAGCAAGGAATCACATCTGTCCCAGAATTCAGTGGGAAATGGAATTAAATCAGACCGAGGATAATGAGCAGCTACCCAGCAGCCTCTGCGCTTTATTGACAAGTAACCAGCTCATAATCACACAGAAACTCCTGATATATAACTGGAATGTGTGAGGATTTGTAAAGTGATGGTATAAATAAAACTACTTGGACCTGACTGTAAGTTAATGCGGCTCTCCAGTGAGTAATGTCTGTTACCTTCGCTAATTTGGGTGAGGATATGTTGAATGCTTTGTTTTACATGAAAGGACCACATGTTCCAAATATTACAATCCTCCATCCTAAACCAAATTATGTACCCGCTTTCTGTCTGAAAGATGATGATTCCCCATCAGCAGGGAAGAATCATCAGTACCGCAGGGACATCTCCAGCCTTCTCTTGGCGATGTTCAGCTCGATACCCTGGGGATGGAATACATCCAGACAATCTGGAGGGACTGAAGGTATTGGACTGACACAAATGAAACACTGGACCTGCTTCAAGGTTTAAAGTAGTCAAGCACCAAGTTGAGAAGGTAAAACAGTATCTTCCAGACGCGCCTATCGATACATCAATCAATTCATTCACTGATCCCTTCATCAAAATGTTCAGGCATCCAACTATGATTCATTCCCACATCACTGCAGCCATCCCTACCCGTTCTTTGGCAGACGGTGGTGTTATATTAATGTTACTGGACGAGTAATCCAGAGGCCCAAGCTATTCACCTGGGGACACGAATTCAAATCCCGCCATGGCATGAATGTTAAATTCAACAATAAACCTGGGATTGAAAACTGGTCTCAGTGAAGGGAACCGTGAAACTATCATCGATTGTGGAAAAAACTAATCTGGTTCACTAATGTCCTTTAGGAAAGGAAATCTGCCACTGGACCTAGTCTGGCCTACATGTGACTCCAGATCCACAGCAATATGGTGGACTCTAACTGCCCTCTGAAATGGCCCAGCAAGGCACTCAGTTCAAAGGCAATTAGGGACAGACAACAAATGATGGCCTTGCCAGTGACTCCCACGTCCCGTGAAAGAGTAAAGGGGCAAAAAATTCACAGAGATTTATATGTTTGACTGTAACAGAACCTATCCTCTCTCTGAGTCCTCTTTGATAATCTCCTTGTAATTATTTCCATCCATCCATCCATTACAATATTATGATGTGTTGGAGAGATCCTCCAATGAGCCATTGATGCTGACAGGGTGTCAGAGAAGCTGGATAACTTTCCTTTCCTGAGAGCTGGGCACAGTCCACAAAAGTTCACAATTTAAAAAATAAAGCTGACTCCAGTGTTGTTGCTGGGTAGATTTGTTATAACTAGGCCTTGTTGACAATGTTAAGGGTTTGAAGTTGGCTGGCAGCCAAGCGGTCAGTACTGAGGAAACAGATCTTTCATTTACTGCACAAACCCGCAGATGCTTCCTGTAAACAACATTGGACATTCGAGCCTCCCTGACTGCAGCCGGCTGGCTTGCTGCCAAATACTGTGTGGGGCAGATTAGCCTGGATACGAATGAACAAAATGTTTTTAGCCATTCAAACAATAAATGTTTCTGTCGCACATGAAAGGCACATTTTAAATGGTATTTCATCTGAGGAAATATTTTAATGAATGCCGTGTTCACTGAGATTAAACACGATCAGAAAATTGGTCGTATACTATTTAATTTATATTATTTCTAAGTAAAGGACATTCCAGTTATTAAAGCCGGTTTATTAAGAACTTCATGAAGTGCGAGAGAGCGATGTTGATGGTCCCAATCCCCAGTCTAATGAGCTGAGTAGAATGACAAAAAAAAAAAGAAATTAAATTAAAAGAAAATCATAGAATTGTCTTGAACCCGCAGGAATTCCTTGAATATTCTCAGAGTTCTGCACCTCATTTAACCTGAGGGGTCTCTTATACCTCATTAGCACCGTGTACTGTACAGTTTATTTTGTGCTGATTTCGATTATTTAACAGTCCCTCTCATAGTTGCCAATGAGTGGAGAAATGACCAGTTCCTGACCCGCTTCAGTGGAAGATAAAACATTTATTCTTGTGATATTGTGTAATATGTCGTAAAGCCCTGATATCCTGTGTTCCCAATACCAATGAATGGTAGACAGCCGGTGGTCAATAGAATTAGCTGCAGTGATTTGGATGCTGAAGGATAACTTTGTTGATCTCCGTGTCCGTCCTGATTCATTAACTTCTCTGTCAAACGTTGATGTAAATTTTACGTTTCTGTGTAAAGTTACCGTTTAATTATCAGGAAGGCGGGTTTCTTAAACCGCTAATTTTCAAAGGGCTGTCATAGGGTCAGGGGCAGTTCGAGAAATGCAATGAGAGACATTGTACAATGTGAGGAGATTCTTCTTATCTCCGGACCCAAATTGTACAGCGATAACCACCCATATTGTTAATAAAATCACTTTTTTCATCTCCCTCATTTAGTTACATAAATCAATAATAATTCCTATGACTGATGATACTTTATTGCTGGAATGAGATAGAGACCCGGAGTTGCTGCAACAAAGGCTGACAGTCCCTTTATTCCCTGATAATGTAATTTATTGTTTAAGGTTCAGCCCCTTGTGAGGTAGTGTAGAGATAAATGGACTTAATTTACAATGGAATTATATTTTTATTAACAGATGCTCAACTGTAATTTCACCATTAGAACCACTGGAGACTTTACAATAAATCCATTCAGCCAAATATCCCGATACAGATAAAATGTCCACTTTTAACAATAACCTATTGTAAATATCTGAGTCCATTCTGTTGGGGATGTGGAAGGTGGGGCGTGGATCCAGTCGCCGCCTCCACCAGGGAATCAACAGGCGGCGCCTGGAAACCCGCCCCCTTCTGCCGGGTATTTAAATGCCGCTCACTGGGGCCGGAATCCAACAGTCCGGGAGCTGGTTTGTTCACTGAGTTCTGGACAGAACCATTTTCCCCAAATGACCAGAAGGATGAGGTCGGCGATTTCTCTCAGTTTGTTGCTGACTTTCTTATCCCGTGAGTAGTTTTTATTGTCCAAGTCTCTCACTGTTACTGTCTCAGTGTTAGTCTCTCTCTCTGGAATGTTACAGAGTCAGAAATCATTTCACCAGGATTAATCCTCGGGGTTTTTGATATATTTTTACAGGTGTCCAGTCGGAGGTTGTGTTGACTCAGGCAGAGGCAGAGACCGGGCGTCCCGGAGGCTCCCTGAAACTGACCTGTAAAACCAGCGGCTTCGATCTTGGCAGCTATGGCATGAACTGGGTCCGACAGGTTCCCGGACAGGGACTGGAGTGGCTGGTTTCCTACTATAGTTCATCCATCAACAGCTATGCCCCAGCAATTAAGAATCGATTCACTGCGTCCAAAGACACTTCAAGGAACATCTTCTCCTTGGACATGACGAACCTGAAGACTGAAGACACCGCCATCTATTACTGTGCAGCAGACCACAGCGAGAGGAACCAGGGCTGGACCCGGACAAGAACAGATCGAGAGGGACTCAGCAACTTCCATCGTAACCTGACGGTCAGTACTTGTTTTAAATGTAATATTAACTGTAATGATCAGAAACAGACAACAAGCCGCTGCTGGCAAAAGTAACACAGCAAATTTAACAGTAAAACCTAACAAACCAATTGATATAATAGGCTGAGCTTTTGGCTGTGCTTATATTTATTGTTAACAGATTCCGCAATTACAGACCTGGATATAATGTTCATTCTAATATGTCTGATACTTGGAGGGAATCACTGTTCATTAAGTTTTGTAAATAGCTGCATAAATACTAAACTAGATCTGAATTAAACGTCTATTTGAAGTGAATATTGAGAGGCAGCACTGAACAGAGAGTGGGTGCAGTTTTTGTGCGGGTGTATTTCACTGTGACACTACAGTGGGTCACAGTGCTGTGCACAGCGACATCCTCATACAAAAACCTCAGAAGGAGTTTGTTCAAATTGGTGATCACGATCACAACAGGAAAAGTCAAAGAAAATAGGAGCTAAATAAAATAATGGGTATAAGTAATATTGGTTTGTAAAAATATGTAAAAGTCTTCCGCTTTGTTTGTGTTTACGGACACGCTAAATCTGCACAGAGGCTTTTAAAGAACTCCAATCACATTTATAAATATAATGTGACCACCACAAGCTGAAATATCTCACTGATTCACTCTTAGGCGTGTCGGAATCAGGTTTTTGAGAGCGCTGTGAGATTAAATCTCTGTATTTATAGTGAACAGTCTGCCGCAGTATTTGACATGGTGTGTCTCACTGTGATATACTGGATGGCACAGCAGTTACTGTCAATACAAAAACCCCTCAGCACTAATTGAGTCTGCCTGGGTCAGTGCTCGCTTTTACAATCCTGCTATATTTACAATGAAGTATTATTTCTGTCCAGCACTGCCCAAAAAACGTGGTTTAAGATGGAAAAGCTGTGATAATTATCCATTCATCAATTGGTGAATTCAATAACATGTTCATGTGTTATTCTGTGAATTATAAAAGATGAGGATCATTGATGAATAGCTAAAGATATCCACAAACGCAAATATAATTCATCGTGATCTTACTTTGCCTCTGACTTATGAATATTTAAAATAATGGTGGATTTCTGTCTTTTTCGTGCAGGAACAGTTATTGTATGGCACAGCCCAGGGAATGTAACACTGTGACGGTATGGGCTACTGGGGACAAGGGACCATGATGACGGTGACTGCAGGTAAGAACCACACATTTAGTTAGTAACTGTTTTATTTGAGTCTTTGCTTTTTTTTGTCTATTTTAATAATTCATTCAGCCAATGAAACCTGGGTTTGGTGGATTCTGTATGCAAAAGTTTTTACAATGTTTCATGTGATTCTGCTGAAATTGAGTTATATAATTCCGCTGTGTTTTGATTAAAAAGTGCTGCTGAGGGATTGAGACCCTGGTTGTTGTGATTTGGTATTTATCTGCTGAGGATAATGTGTGGCCGGGGTACTTGAAATATCTAACGGTTGTAAAAACAGTTTGACGTTTCTGCAGTGTTTAACCTCGGTGACATTTAATGGCTGCTGGTTTTACCATCTGTTGCACAAGGTTTTAAAAAGGTTTGAAATCAAACCCAATATTAACAAAAAAGCTTAAATTTCAATATTAATTTATTGAACATATTCCGCCTACTCACAATGCTGTTGACATTATTCCATATTTCTGTTTAGTTTAATTATTCATTCATTTGGTGACGAGCGGTTGTCTGGATTCGATATTGAGATTTTCTTGCAATGTTACATTGGATTCTGTTGGAAGTGTTTGTAGAATTGAGCTGCTTCTCCATGAAACGGGTTTCAGCCCCTCAGTGATGTGATTTGGTGTTTTTCTGCTGAGGAGATTGTGTGTCTGGGTGACTTTGAATTAGTAGAATTTATGAAACGGTTTGGCGGTTCTGAATTGTTTCTGCATTGTTTAAACTCGGTGACATTGAGCGGTTACACGTTTTGCGATTGAATCGAAGCAGCCTACGCGTTTGTATCTGCTTGAAGCGCGATTGTAGGCAGAAAACAAACAGGCTTCAGAAATGGCTAAAAAAGCATTTACAGATGTGTTAGAACATTTTGTCTTTATTTTAAGTGATAATTGCAGAATAAACTAAACCATGGATTATGACGCTCATTCAGAACATAATTCGTTACTGCAATCAGAAACTATACAATTACCAAGTTTTCAAATTGTAGAGTAAAAGTAATACAATTCAAACAATTATAATGTGGTAATATTTCTCCATATTGACGGAACAGCTTTCATATTACCCTGATTGATCATTAATCGCCTTTCACAATTCTGCTGCGCTCTGCGCACAATTAACATGATCGGGAAAGTTTTTAGGCTGGAAACATTTTGTGATTATGCATGAAAAAATTTCAGTAAGAATATTCTGACTCTACAGAATTGTTCAGTTTCAAAAGAAATTTTGAATTACTTTTTTTTATATCCCTGATAACATTTGCATTGACTTAAAGAGCAGTTTGACATTGCAGTTTGGCTATATGTCTATCCGGTTATTACATTCTTTCTGTGCAGCCGTAACCACATTATTCCTTCAATATCATTGGGATTTGGATAGCGAGATAATTGTCACTAATCTAATTTTAAACAGTTTACTGGGAGGTGTAATTCGCTGGCAGTAAAGGAATTGTTCTTACATTTTTTTTGAAATAGAGATTGACAAGTAAAAGTTTGAAATTCGAACAGATTAACTTAATTGCAAACATTAGTATTAGTTTTGAACTTAATAACAACATCCTGTCTCCCATAGCTGTGCTGTACACAGGATAGAATTATAGGAGAAGAAGAGATTATATCTGAGTTTCATGCTTAATTCTTATTAAATATTAAATTGAAGAACAAAATCTGGAGTCAATTTGCCGGTTATATTTCAGTGGCGCAGATGATCTGAATGAATTCTTCTCATCAAATTGTCTATTGATCAATTTGGATCTTCTTTCAGTGAAAAATAGATTTAACAATTAAATTATAGGGATTGTTATTCTGGAAGCACTTTCATTGATAATAAGTAACTGCCAGGAACATTTGTTTACATATAGCTCGGAGTTAAGGCAAGTTTGATTCAGCAAACAGATGATATTACACCTCATCAACAGTTAATGCGATGTGACCCCGGCCAGATTTGAAAGTGTTTCAAATATTCAACTCATAAATTCGTCGTGTGAATTACTCGATGAGAATAGATGGAATCTATGATTTCTCAATCCGTTTAGAAACGCATAGTTTACAATTTTGTCCATTAAAACAGAGCAGGAGAAGTAAAAATAAAATAGTAAATATTGATCAGATTTAAGTAAAATTGATATGCTTGCCTGAATATTACCATCTAGTAATTTGAAGTTTATTGTTCAACATTGTTTCAGTGTCAGGTTGATTTAAATAAACCCCAATTATCTCACAAAGTACCATGGAGAAACAAGTTTTCAATTATTGAAAACTATTTTTATTATAAAGTAGAAATCAGCTAACAAGAAAATGAATTGACAATAACAAGATAATTAACTTACAATATAATATCAGTGATAATTAATGCAACATAAATGAACTCCAACAATTAAATAGTATACTGGACATTATAGTGATGCAAAATCTCAAAGGGTGGAGAGAATTTTGAATTGTATCCAAAATGAATTCAGAAAATAGTACTTTTCTTACTCAGTTGTGCTCAGCTCGATAAGGTGTTTCGCCTCGATATTTTTATTGGTTATATTTATACCTAAAATCAAATCAAATCAGTGGGTAATGGGTTTTCAATGTGAATGTTTCCTGATTTGTTTAATTCTTACCCTGTCATTGAGTCTTTATTACGGACAACCAATTATCCTGAATCTGTAGTATTTGCTGTGCTCATTTTCAGGGTAACTTAAATCATACATTGTTTGGAGATTTGAGTCAGACGGAGAATTAGATGGACTTCAAAGGGAATTTTAAAATGAAAATCATTTTTCATTTCAAAGAAGTCATAGAATAATTGTAGCAAATTGACCATTGATCAATTAGAATCAAACAGCTTGAATGAAATGGACAGATTGAACAGATCTATCTGCGGGGAACTCGATTGTTGCACCATTTGTGTCTGTTCTGTTTCTGTGCACGTGGTCACTGTGCTGGGACCAGGAATCTTCCTGGCTGGTTGTTAACCTTCTGGTTCGCTCTCCTGTATTTCAGGAAGTGCAATTTGATTTATTTCTTCAAAAAAACTTGTATTTGTGAGAAATGTGAAGGTTTGACTTTTTGACCAGGCGCCTCAGAAATGAGATACCCAACCCATTGTGACAGTCAGAAAGGACAATTCAGAAACGACAGACAGACTGTCGAAGGAGGTTTGGTCGATTTTAAGCCAGTGATGTATCTGTCTTGGGAGTGTTAGGTTAGGAAATGCAGAGAGAGTTTTATCTTATTTTAATCCGTGCTGTAGCAGTCCTTGACCTATTTGGTTGAACAGTGCGGAGGAAGAAATTAGCCTGTATCTTATTTTTAATCCTATCATAGGATGTTGGGGTCACTGGCAAGGCCAGCATTGTTGCCCATCCTAATTTCCCATCCTTGAGAAAGTGTTGAAATGCCACCTCCTTGAACAGCTGGAGGTACACTCACAGTGCTGTTAGGTCGGGAGCTCCAGGATTTTGACCCATTGACAGTGAAGGGACGGCAATATAGTTCCAAGTCAGGATGTTCAGTGTCTTGGAGGGAACATACAGATGTTTCCATGCACCTGCTGCCCTTCTCCTTCTAGTTAGGAGAGGTTGCGGGTTTTGAAGGAGCCTTGGCGAGTTGTTGCATTGCATCTTGTATATGGTACACACTGCTGTCAATGTGCGTCGGTGGGGGAGGGAGTGAAAGTTTAAGGTAGTGGATGGGGTACCAATTCTGTGGGCTGCTTTGTCCTGGATAGTATTGAGTTTCTTGGGGTTTTTTGAAGTTTCACTCATTGAGGCAAGTGGAAACTATTTAATCCCAGTCCTGACTTGTGCCTTGTAGATGGTGAGTTGTCTTTGGGCGATACGAGTTGAATTACTCGCCACAGAATTCCCAGCCTCTGACCGGCTCTTGCAGCACAGCATTTATATCAAAACCGGA